>NC_072458.1:3894138-4174138 GCF_027596085.1 Anoplopoma fimbria | reverse complement strand
CAGTGCGGTACGGCCTGAACTGAACCTCTGAAGGGGCAAATGAGTGGAGGACCAGATTTGAAACTGGGCAAGAGTGGTTACTTGTTAGGGAGCAAAGGTAATAGAAGGTATTGAGTGTAACCAGCTTTACTAGTACAACGAGGGGATGTGTTAAGATAATTTCTCACACTTTACAGATTTGCTATTTGTCTTTACATATCTTTTGCATCTACCTGTAAAGCCGATCTTTTCGTAGCAGAGCAGGCTGAAGATGCTGTTATAGAGCTGCATGTCTCTGCGGTGGTTCTGGTCCATCTCTCCCAGTATTCCCATCAGTTCTGTACCAGTCTTAGTGGGATGGGAGCACTCGCTCTCATGTGCTGGCAGCTCGTGGAACGGACCTTGCCAAGGGCAGCCAATTCTCTTGTACTTACACTGTGTCACCCTGGCAACATAATGGTGAGTGTGAGTTAAAAAGAAGAAACTCCAGGAAGGAAAGAAGTGGCTTTATATAAATAGTATCCTTTACAGAGGTGCTATGTGATGAATACATGTACTTTACTGCAGTGAGTGGAGGGTACTAATAATATCAAATGGTGCTTATTAACCTAGGATGTGACCCGAGGCTAATTAATACTATACTAATGATACGTATGTGCTGAGAGCCAACCTCAAGGAAAGAAAGGATGGATTTATATTAAATTACATTCTGGATTCAGGTGCTTTTCAATGACTACCTGTAACTTTCTCAACAATAAAAGTGAGGTATTAATAATATCAAAGGTAGTAGTTACCCTCTGTGGTGAACCAAGGATAATAACTCCACTTTATGTTAACTGCAGAGTTTTGTCTGATATATAAATATACATTCCTTTTTTATGTAAGACGGCGTCAGATCATCAGAGGAGACCAGCACATATTTCTATCTGACCTGACCACAAAACTTGGTGACTGCCTTGCTAGTTGTCATGGTAACATCAGCACAGACACAGCTGTCCTAAGCAGGGTCACCTGTTGCTATAGCAACAGACCCATAGGATTTCATGCATGCAAATTCAACCGGCCTGAGTGTCTCACACACACACACACACACACACACACACACACACACACACACACACACACACACACACACACACACACACACACACACACAACAAACACAGTCTGTAATCACATCAGCTGTTTTTTCCTCTCAGAAGTTGAAGGTCACAAACTCCACCATCTTCCCCAACTCAACTCTGTCGGATACACACACATTCACACAACTATGTATATCTACTTCCGATTTAGTAGTAGTAGTAGTAGTAGTAGTAGTAGTAGTAGTAGTAGTAGTAGTAGTACTAGTAGTAGTAGTAGTAGTAGTAGTAGTAGTAGTAGTAGTAGTAGTAGTAGTATATATATATATGTATGTGTGTGTGTGCGTGCATGTTTGGTATTCACACAGCTTCCATTTTTGTGTTCAGATTTCTTGGCAAGGAAAATAAAGTGTTTTTCGTATGTGTGTGTGTACTTGTACATCTATCTTTGTGAGGACCAATTTGAATTTTAATGAGGACATTTTTGGAAAGTGACAACATTTTGACCCACCCTAGGTATTAAGGCTCAGGTCTAGTGAACGCATTATGTCAATGAATGTCCTCACAAAGATGGGGATGTATGTGTGTGTGTGTGTGTGTGTGTGTGTGTGTGTGTGTGTGTGTGTGTGTGTGTGTGTGTGTGTGTGTGTGTGTGTGTGTGTGTGTGAGGGAGTTTGGTTTATACCTGTCTTGGCACTCCTCTTTCTGGTGTCTCTCTAAGCTGGAGCGTGGGAACTGTTTGAGGCAGAAGGTACATTCTGTCGGCAGCTCACTGACAGCCTTCTCCACTGCAAGGTTCCTGCAGCAGAGGTTCTTGCTGATCTCACACCTACACAAACACAACAAACCCCATATATCATACCTCCGTGCAGTGTTGACATTTTTTGTATGTAAAGAATATTCCGAAGTTCGCCATCTTACCTTGCTTGATCAAATTTGTGTTTTTGATGATCTAAATGCCATCAACTAGCATCACATACCCCCTGACTCAGAAATGGCAGAAAACAAACAAAAAAAAAACAACTATATTCTTTTCCAAGAATCTATTATTATTTCTACATTATTTGGCTGCAAAATAAAGTAGTTTAAGAGTCTTCTGGAAAGTGTTTGTGGACAGTATAACTGTTTTGACACCCCAGTCTGGAAACGCTCGCCAAAATATCATATTTAGATGTCCAAACAAAATGATCTTAGGATCTACAATCATTAACTCAAGTAACTAGCTTCTTCTGATTTGGACTGAGTAGCTAGTTTGTATTTTTTTGTGCACTAGTCAGTGCTGATGTAACGATGAGCTTGTGTACCTGCAGTTGGGACATGTGGCTTGTTCCTCTTTGAGACGAGAATCAGCCAGGAGGTGGATGAAACAGCCTGCACACATCAGGTGTCCATTTGTACACTGTGGTGGGAAAAAAACAAAACGTTGAGACGTCAAAATGGACAACAAAGTGTAAGAGGAGTGGTTAAAATCATTACTGTGGATCCGAACTGGAAGAGACACAGTTAGTACGAGCTGGAGAGGACTAGGTTGGAAAATTGCAATTAAACTTTCTCCTGTGTGAAAAAATGTGAACATAATTGTGGTGTATGTAATATATGTTTTGCTTTAAAGGCTACGAATTGTGACCGCTTATAATAGAGAATTGGCGAAAATACTGAAGAAAAATCTGACTATTTTAAGGATTGTATTTTATATTCAAATCAAAATAGAATTTGGTGTAAATGTCAGAAAACATGTTTGGCAAAGGCTCGTCGTGTTTCCTTAGTCTATCTTAATTCAAGTGAGAATAAAACAATTGATAAAACCGCCCAACAATAGAGTAACAGCTGCTCCATTGGAAATATAAAAGGGAGATTACGACTTAATAAGCATCTTATAAGGAGAGAATCTGGAGTTGTATACTCTATGTGAATAATGGAAAATTACATGGGATTTATCGATTAACAGGCGTAATGTTATTTATTTATTGTGCTTCTCTAAATCAATGTGTTTTAATGTACGCATCTATGTTAAGGGCCATATATTGTGTATGGAAAGAATGTAATCTTGTGTTGACACAGTATTGCCAATAAATGTTAAATAACTGCGTGCTGCATGTTGCAGAAGGGCATGTAAATGTTTTAAGACTGACCGAACAATTAATAATTGGAAATGTGTTCACCTGACATTGAAGTGAGCAGTTTGAGGTCATTAAGGAGAATGTTTGGGTAGGTTGAAGGAAAGGGAAAGATTATTCAAATTTAGGTTTTTTTTGTTGAGTTTTTATGTGGGCTTTGGGGGACGTGGCTTTTGCTGAGGGTTATTTGAGGATATTTCACAGTACGATGTTATAAACTTGAGGCAGCACAGCTGGCTACTCGGCCTGGGTGTGTCTGGCTCCCTCAGCCTCATGGATCAGCTTGCAGCGTATAGACACTTGGGGCCTGTGTTGTATCTAATATCTCTAAAAATAAGCTGGCCAACTGATTCAACAGGTTGGCTCAGGGGGGGTATGGCTGTTGGGACACTCTGTGAGTTTCTAGATGATGTCCAGCTGTTGTGTGACTGCAGGTTTGAGGGTTATGAGGGGGAAGGGTTGTGATTGACACTACGTTTACCTGGTATACAGACGCCTTGGGTAAGTCTAGGCACACGGTGCAGCACAGCACTGAGTACAGTCTCTCCTCCAGCTTCCCTGACTCCCCATCGGGCACCCTCACCCTCTTCTTGGGTGGCTCGTCCGGGTCAGGCTCGGGCCCTTCTCGCCGTATCGCGACCTCCTCCTGCATGGCTGCGACCCCGGCGACAGCCTCCACCGCCGCCCCCACGGCCCCGACCCCCATGCCGGCCGAGGAGGAGCCAGGGGCGGCCACAACGCCCACGTCTCTCTCTTCCAGTGAAGACATGGCGGTGTCTGTCTAGAAATGTGTTGCTGAGATGTAGCCCCAAATATTAGCAGGTTAGCTCCGGGCTAGCATACAACCTGTCAGGCTAACGGTCAGCTGACAGCTAGGCTAGGCTAACGCTACAGCAAGCTAGCAAGCTAACTGAATAGTCCCAATAATGTCAACACGGGAAGGACTACAACAACGAGCATGTAACAGCTGGGTGAAAGGTGGGCTGTGGTGACTTACAGTGAGGCTAGCGGACTAGCTACGTCCTCTCCCTGTAGCCGGGCAGAACAAAAACAACCTCAGCTGTTGTTGTGCTCTCGACGCCGTTATTGCTCGACTGACAGGAGGCGTTAACACCGGCTGCTCATCCACCGTCCCCGCTGCGGTGCCCGGATGACTGTCCACGGGGAGCTGTCGGCGATCAAACCCGCGGCTGGAGGACAGTTCTGCTGGGGCTGGGACTCGTCTGTGTCTGTCTCTCTCTCTCTACACAGCCATCTTTGTTTTTTTCCCTGTCCGTCTCCCCCGACTTCACCCTCCGCACAGACTCCGGGTCAGACGCGTTATTTACTCAGACTCTCCGTCGTGGCTGACAACAGAAGACCCGCTGGTGTTGTTTAAAAGTAAATATGTTTGCGTGTGTCTGTGAGGCCTCTACGTGCCGGTGGACTACTTCACTACAGCCGTGTGCTGGCTGACAGCGGAATGTTTTATTGTGGCAGATGACTTGGGGTATTTAAAGAGTTTTTAAAGGCGCATGCGCAGTGAGCACCTGCGGGTCAGTGTATATGCCAGGACTTGAAAGGTGACCAAAACCTGATATGCGACAATGTTAGGACACATCAGCAAAGGACACATCACATCTACACGTTATAGCATGGTAATAACACCCGTCACTGATGTGTGAAAAACTTTTGAGAAAAGTTCACAGCAAAAAACATCCTTGTTCCTGCTGCTCTGAGGCAACAACCCATCAAAGTGGCTCAACTGGTTGTAAGGGGCCCTGTGGTTATGTGGGTTAAGGATGCGTAAATAATTCACTGAAAATTGAACCTTGAATTGAATTGAACTGAATTGTATATTGACAACACATCACCACCGATCACTGGTACCAAGTCAGATGCATTTATAAGCTTTTTCATCCCATGTTGGGCCCTGAATATGTGGCTTAGAACCCTGAAGGGCTAGAGGGGGGGGTCATGTGTGTCCTCTGGGTTAGGTGGGGCAGGATGTTTGTGTCAGCTGTCTGCAATCGGGAGGGACAAGACTAACCACTCCCATTGGACAGACAGATCTGCCTTGTTTGGTCGGTGTGGAATGGCAGTGGAGCCATACCACCCTCAGCTATGCACACACTGAGCCTGTAGCTGTATGTGGTCATTCACTCACTGGGTATCATCACGTTTACAGTCACAGGATTATTCATTCAAAACCAATAGAAAATACTTACAGTAAGCACATTTTCAGAAAGCTGGCATTCAAGAGTTTAGTAAATATGGCAAACTTTAACCAGGATTAAATTGCAAAGTTCTTGGTACTGATATTTTTAGTTTATGAAGGTACAGTAAACAAATGTTGCTAGCCAAACGATCCTAACACAGACTTCTACGAATTGACTTAAAGGGTAAGGGGTACAAAAAAGGAGGATGGGTCGGTGTCGTCACACAAGCGATCCAAATTAGTTACGACTTGGAATGGCAGACACGGTAACATATTGAAGTTAAACATGGCTTGCAGGAAAAAATATAACAACCAAAACAAAAATACTTCAGAAATGTACTCAAAAAAAGTATTTTCAATCATACACCACAACATTATAAACAATGACAAACAGCAGATATGTTTATATCTAAATGAAGTCCTACTTGATCAACTCTATTCCATTATTTCAAACATAGTGCTTCACTATTTCCCCTCCTCTCACCTTGGTCATTATTACACATCATCTCATCATCAATTTGTGATTGCAGGACACATGGATAACACACATTTATGAGATTTATCTCGCCTCATCAATCAGACCCTATTCAATCCCAAGAGAGTAAATCACATAATCTGCAGGTCAGTCAAAGGATCAGCTGCCAGGAAATCAGCGGTATTGTCTGGAACAATGACAGCGATGACCCTGATCTAATCACACGGCTAAACAGGAGATTGACAGTGAGGTGGAGACTGAGTGGGTGGATGGGTGGCGGTGGTGTGAACGTTCGGCTCCCGGTTTTGGGCTTTGTGGTTGTGGGCGTCGGCTGTGGTAGGGCTGTGAAGAGGAGATATGAAGTTTTGCTGATGGAGAGGGTGAGATGAAAGAGCTGCTTGGTCGGAGGATGGGTGATATTGCGTTGAGCGACCCATTGGGGTTCTTTGCGCTGCATTAGTGGAATGTGTAGAATATGGGGGGGATTGCTGTTGACTGTTTTGTTTCAGTTCTGTCTTCATCTGAGATGAAAGCTCACTTTGGGCTTGGGGGACACCGAGCTGGTTGAGTTCAACACTTGGGTCTGTGAGACCTGGATCCTGTGTTTCTGGCCTGCTGGGCTCCCTGCTGGGTGAGCCAGAGTCTATAGAGGTGGACTCTGGTTTCTGTTGACCAGGTGTGGCCTCTGAAGCTGTGTACACTTTGAGCTGTGGAGATACGGTGTTAACTGTACTTTTCTCTTCTGAATGTTGTCGTGGTGGATCATCTTCATCTTGTCCTCTTTCTGTGTTCATCTTAGTTCGTCTCTCATCACGCCTACTGAACTCCTTCTGCGTGACCTCTACCTCGCTGCTGGTTTGTCTTGGTGTTTCCTCTGGCACTGCTTTGGCTGCATTGGTCTGGGCAAGTCTCTGGACTAGTCTGGTCTTGTCTGGTTCTGCTCCAGTATCTGCTGTGTCACACTGGGTTTTGTCCATGAGCACCCTCTGCCTGCAAATTGAAGCCATAGCCTTCACCCAGGGATGCAACAAGGTCTGCTCCGCTGTCAGCCTCACTGTGGGATCAGGCTGAAGCAGAGCTCTGACAAGGCCTCTGGCTTCTGCACACAAATACACACATAATTATAAGACACAGATTGTTTATTTGTGTTTGTGTTTACAGGCATTTGTGGGAGCACACTTTATTTTTCTGTACTTCTCACCTTCTGAGATGGGATCCCAGTAGGGGGACAAGAAGTGGAGTTGTCCATGTTTTATTAGCTGGAACAGCTCTTCCTGGTCTCGATCCCGACTGCGAAATGGGGGAAATCCACAGAGCAGGATATAGAGAATAATACCCAGAGCCCAAACGTCAACCGCAACACCATAACCTGTTGGATCAAACCAAAATTATTATAAAATTTAGATTTGAATTGTGCCAAGTAAATGTTAGCGAACGTTTTTTGAAATAAGAAACACACATATTTAGTGATGAAATACAGATTTAAAAGTAGAAAGGAATGTAAAGCAGTGATTTATGCAACAAACAGCACTGACCTGTCTCACAGAGAATCTCTGGGGCTACATACGTGGGTGTGCCACATATGGTGAAGACTGGTTCAGTCACAACCATGGCAAGACCAAAGTCTCCCAACTTCAGCCTACAGAGGCCAGCTGCCACATGCTCTATCTGAGAGAGAACAAGAAAAACAAGACAGACAGAAACAGAGTCAAGCATGGAGGCGTTGAGACTATATTTTTAAAATTCAAATGTGTCTAGGGGCATCGACAAGCTTGCCATGTAAACTTGTGTTTCTGACACTTTCCTGCATTTTCATTTTTTTTGCTAAATCAGTTCATATCACGAGTTATTCATTTTAACTCCAGACTAAGTTAAATATCGACACTATGTGGCACATGTTAGGTTAGACAAAGAATAAAAAAAGGGGATAAACTGAAGATGAATAGAAGGTAGCCGACTGTTGAATCACACTATGAACATAGTAACAATAAACAATACAGAGTTTATTGAGGTTTAAGTTAAGGTTTGCTTTTCTAATAGATAACAATATGGATAGACTTTCTTTAAGTCCAATTTGAATATAGGATATTATGAGACGCAGAAATAGATCTGTAATTAACATTATTTCTTTCTAAATATTTAAGCCACTATCTAACTATAAAGCTAGGAATCTCTGTCTATCTGTGTGTCCTTCGCCTATCTTGAGAACTGCTCATCCGATCTCATCCGATCTACGTCACACTTGGTGGATGTACAGTGGGGCAAAAAAGTATTTAGTCAGCCACCAATTGTGCAAGTTCTCCCACTTAAAAAGATGAGAGACGCCTGTAATTTTCATCATAGGTACACTTCAACTATGAGAGACAGAATGGGGGAAAAGAATCCAGGAAATCACATTGTAGGATTTTTAATGAATTAATTGGTAAATTCCTCGGTAAAATAAGTATTTGGTCACCTACAAACAAGCAAGATTTCTGGCTCTCACAGACCTGTAACTTCTTCTTTAAGAGGCTCCTCTGTCCTCCACTCGTTACCTGTATTAATGGCACCTGTTTGAACTTGTTATCAGTATAAAAGACACCTGTCCACAACCTCAAACAGTCACACTCCAAACTCCACTATGGCCAAGACCAAAGAGCTGTCAAAGGACACCAGAAACAAAATTGTAGACCTGCACGAGGCTGGGAAGACTGAATCTGCAATAGGTAAGCAGCTTGGTGTGAAGAAATCAACTGTGGGAGCAATTATTAGAAAATGGAAGACATACAAGACCACTGATAATCTCCCTCGATCTGGGGCTCCACGCAAGATCTCACCCCGTGGGGCCAAAATGATCACAAGAACGGTGAACAAAAATCCCAGAACCACACGGGGGACCTAGTGAATGACCTGCAGAGAGCTGGGACCAAAGTAACAAAGGCTACCATCAGTAACACACTACGCCGCCAGGGACTCAAATCCTGCAGTGCCAGACGTGTCCCCCTGCTTAAGCCAGTACATGTCCAGGCCCGTCTGAAGTTTGCTAGAGAGCATTTGGATGATCCAGAAGAGGATTGGGAGAATGTCATATGGTCAGATGAAACCAAAATAGAACTTTTTGGTAAAAACTCAACTCGTCGTGTTTGGAGGAGAAAGAATGCCGAGTTGCATCCAAAGAACACCATACCTACTGTGAAGCATGGGGGTGGAAACATCATGCTTTGGGGCTGTTTTTCTGCAAGGGGACCAGGACGACTGATCCGTGTAAAGGAAAGAATGAATGGGGCCATGTATCGTGAGATTTTGAGTGAAAACCTCCTTCCATCAGCAAGGGCATTGAAGATGAAACGTGGCTGGGTCTTTCAGCATGACAATGATCCCAAACACACCGCCCGGGCAACGAAGGAGTGGCTTCGTAAGAAGCATTTCAAGGTCCTGGAGTGGCCTAGCCAGTCTCCAGATCTCAACCCCATAGAAAATCTGTGGAGGGAGTTGAAAGTCCGTGTTGCCCAGCGACAGCCCCAAAACATCACTGCTCTAGAGGAGATCTGCATGGAGGAATGGGCCAAAATACCAGCAACAGTGTGTGAAAAGCTTGTGAAGACTTACAGAAAACGTTTGACCTCTGTCATTGCCAACAAAGGGTATATAACAAAGTATTGAGATGAACTTTTGTTATTGACCAAATACTTATTTTCCACCATAATTTGCAAATATATTCTTTAAAAATCAGACAATGTGATTTTCAGGAATTCTTTTTCTCATTTTGTCTCTCATAGTTTAGTTTATACCTATGATATATACAGGCCTCTCTCATCTTTTTAAGTGGGAGAAGTTGCACAATTGGTGGCTGACTAAATACTTTTTTGCCCCACTGTATTTCTGGGGACCCAAGAAAGTGCTTTTGTCGAAATTTGGTGCAATTTAGACACGTGACACTTAAAAAAAGGAAATAGTGCTGTTCAACAGTGGGGGCGGAGTTTCAGAGTCTAAATACAATATTTCTAAACACCATAATAAATCTGTAACTGTTAAGGACCCTTTTAGTAGTGCAAGTCTGCCCCTGTTGTTTCCCCATGAACCAGACTTTATTTCACTGGTGTTTATGACTTGGATGAGTAACGCAACTATGTCATGGCAGGTGTTTTGCTGAGGACCCATGGAAGCACAGTGTTGAGTGTGAAGTTCTTTGTATTAGCTGTTTTCGAGAAAGCTGCAAACCACAGGCCAAGTTATCAGACCATTCTGAACGGATATGTCTTCAACAGGCGCTGCTCTAGTGTATAAAATGATATCTCTGGCACCCCTTTGTGGCAATATTAAGAAAAGGTAGTCTAAATGTTTTGCAAACAAAAAGTATGCCATCAGAATAATTATTAAACATACAATAATGATCAAATATAAATGCACATGTAATTCTCAATTAACTCTGACACCCACCAGTAGGTTTTCTGGTTTCAGGTCTCGGTGTACGATGCTTTTGCAGTGGATGTAGTTAAGCGCTTCGCTCACATCTGACACCATCAGTCCTGACTCTGCCTCTGGAAACTTCCCCCTCTCACTGATGGCCTCAAACAGATCCCCCCGCTCACCAGCTCCATCACCAGGTAGGAGTGAGTGTGTGTGTGGTGGTGCGCAAACAGACGCACTATGCGTGGGTGACAGAGGCTACCCAGAAGGCTCAGCTCGTTCTGCATCATGTGCTCCCGACCAATCAGCTTGGAGCGTTCGATAATCTTCATGGCGAGGGTTTGTCCGTTGTCACGACGGCAACACTCTCGCACCACCGCAAAGTTGCCGTCTCCAACCACGCGTCCTATTTCATAGAAATGCTCGATATCTGCCAGGGTGACATCACTGCCATCTGAGGGGAGGTCAAAGGTCGTCCTCTGCTGAATGTCCTTGTGTATTTCCCCCACGTTCGGAAGTGGATTTGAAATGAATTGGGCGACACTCTTCTCCTCATCTCTGCTGATTGGCTGAGGAGGTGGTGGGCTGATTTGAACGTACAATTTTCTCACTTCCTGTTCTGTGTATGAACTTCCTTTTTGCTTCCTCGACACAGGAGGAAGTGGGATCCTCCCTGACAGCAGATTGAGCCGCTCTGGACCCTGATGTTTAACTCTCCTTTCTAAGCAGTCTTCACACAGTGTAGGAGAAGGTATGTCTGCTTCTCTAAGACTCTCCTCATGTTTAAATGGACCAATGACAGAAGGCTGTGGCTCTCTGACCCCGCCCCTTACATGCAGCCTCTGCAGGTGGTTCGGCAGTTGAGCAGGTTTTCTGCATGAATTCTTTTTATGACACCTACGTACATCTGAGTTGTAATTTTCAGGCTGGTGTGTGTCTACATAGTGAGGCGGCTGAGTACTTGTCTGAGTATTAGCATGATTTTTGACATGTGTATTTGTGTCCTGGTGAGTCTCTTGGTTGGTTTGTGTCTTGCTAGTGTCTGTCCCCTCACTGTATCCACTGTCGGCCTTAGCTGCTTTATCTGGCGCTGGACGAAGTCTTTTCTCCCAGGCCTGTAGCGCGTCGGCCCGGTAATGGGTAAGTTCTGGAAACAGCTCCTCCAGAGCCTCCTGCACATCGCTCAGCTCTGGACGAGCCTTCCCCAGCGCTAGGAAGGCCACCTCGCCTCGAAAGAAATCACATACACCTTTCACCTGTGAAAAAATAGAGATAAAAGGTCAATTTAAGACTTGCAAGGGGCCTAAATCTGGACCTTATGACAACATCATAAGACGCCTTAAATTGTTTGCTTAATCTCGAGGCCCTGTCATGAAGAGGGTCCTTGTCAAAATCTAGTTTAAATCTAGTGTCCCAGTACCTCACAGCAAACCTGGTCCAGTTACACCTATGTTGGAGTAGTTAATAGTGGCCGATTAGTTTGTTTTAGCCTCGGGGTTAATGAGGCCGTGGTTGAGCCTCACCTCTCGTGCATGAGTCGTGTACAAGCGTGTGACTCTGGCTCTGTGCCAGCGAGGAAACCCCAACGCCTCAGAGATATCCAATAGCAGCTGCTCGAAGGACACCACACCTCTACGGTTCAACAGGACTGTTACCTTGAAAACAGAGAGACAATATGAGCATTAAGTTCTGAAATCCTTTCCCATGGCAATTACTCTCTCGATGTTTTATGTGTTATGGGCTGTTATTGAGAAGAACAACATTTGGGTTGCCAGATTGTGAAAATTCTCTTTGCATGGTTAATGGTCATATCTCCTTTCAGCTCTTTAGTTGATCAGCGAAACCCCTCTAGTGGACTGCCACACTGCAAAGCACCTCCACCGAAATCCATCAATCCATTATATTCTGCAGGCTTGATGGCTTATCAGCAGGTGTAAGACCTATGAGAACTTATCAATGTGTCCCAAACATATATGACTGCAATATAACCAAAAAGAAAGGATAAACACCCACAACCTCTCAATCCAAACATTGGTCTTAGCACCACTTTATAACTAATCTATTAGCAAAAGATTTATTGACCATTGATAAAGCCATTAGTCACAATCTGTTAACCCGTGTGGAACTGCACTTTATTTTTAAAGTGCTTCTGAAAATGGTAAATTATTGAGTTCACCTTGCGTAGTGTACTTTGACCACACGGCCGGATGATGGTGACCAGATGAGGCCTCTCTGCGCTTTCTTCTGCATGGCGGGTGTGGAAGAGAGGGAGGTGAGGAGGAGGAGGAGGAGGAGGAGGGAAGTGGGATCTTTGGATCTGTCGTGTAGGGTGGGGGTGAATGGGCTGGGGAGCCCCGCCAGCACGCTTTAATAACGGGACTGGAGGAGCTGAAGCAGGAAGAAAAGGGAG
The DNA here is from genome assembly GCF_027596085.1 of Anoplopoma fimbria. Classification (NCBI taxonomy): domain Eukaryota; kingdom Metazoa; phylum Chordata; class Actinopteri; order Perciformes; family Anoplopomatidae; genus Anoplopoma; species Anoplopoma fimbria. The sequence continues at coordinate 4,161,492 of NC_072458.1, read as the reverse complement.
GACAGGTGGAAGCACAAACACAGAAAGCAAGAGTCGGATCATTGAAAGTGTAATTAATAACACTGATGTCATCACATTGTTTCTTTTTAGACTTCTATACAAAGGAAAACTCATGAGTAACACAACACCAGTCCCTCATCCTGTGTTAGTGCGTGTGTGTGTGTGAAAACAAATCCGGCTGATCAGATTTGAGTGTTTTCCATCACATGGAGTGCAAGGGCCATTTGAGATTCTTCAAGCACCTTGCTCCACTGGCTGAATAATTTAGGCTTCCTTAAGTCATGCAAACACATACACATGCACACACACACACACACACACACACACACACACACACACACACACACACACACACACACACACACACTCAACTTAACAAAAGCTTGCTTGACCTGGTTAGGGTTCAGCTGAATCTGCATGATTAATGAAACATTGGAGACGCACAGCATCTTTGACGTTTCACTTTCTGGCACTGAGGGAGATGTTTCCCGTCCAGTCCGTGGGGGGTTCAGTTTGTTTCCAAATGCAGAACAACAAACAGAAACACAAGACCCTGACCAGTACCCTTCTTTTAATAAGACACCACTGGCCCCCAGAGAGTGAGCAAACAGTCACACACACACATTTAACAATAAAAGCTTTTCTCAATGGACACAAAAACTTAAACATAAGGAGCCAGCTGTGGCCAGTCAACAAAGACTGAATCAGCTCTGTCTTGGTGGTCACTGGACCTCAGAGGGCCCCTGTGTGTGTGTGTGTGTGTGTGTGTGTGTGTGTGTGTGTGTGTGTGTGTGTGTGTGTGTGTGTGTGTGTGTGTGTGTGTGTGTGTGTGTGTGTGTCTGTGTGTGTGTGTGTGTGTGTGTCTGTGTCTGTGTCTGTGTGTGTGTGTGTTGTGTGTGTGTCTGTGTGTGTGTGTGTGTTTTTTGTGTGTTTGTGTGTGTGTGTGTGTGTGTGTGTGTGTGTGTGTGTGTGTGTGTGTGTGTGTGTGTGTGTGTGTGTGTGTAATAATTCCATTCCTCCTTATTTTAATAACACGTCACACAATCATAACATTTTACTTTTTCCACAGTAACAATTAAAAAAAAAAAAAAAAAATTAAAAAAAGTTAGTGTGCTCTGGTTAATGCACAGACACCTGAGTCATTCAAGTAAAAAAAAAAAAAAAAAAAAAAAAACTTTATCCATAATAACATCCATTCAATCAGGCATCGACTCACGTGCCATTCTGCATCTAGCTTCCCCTCCGCATCGAGGCCTCTGTGATGACGTCATCACTCTCCAGAACAACACGGGAGACAAAACTATTTTTTATTTTATTTCGCTTTTATTCCTCCACAAGTCGCCGGTGTCACGTCTCCGGCTGCCGGCCTTCAGAGGAGGGTAACGGGATGACCGGACCTAGTGTGGCTACACCGGTTACCATGGATACGCGTCAAGTTACACGGTTGCAGAACGAGAGATAACCGGAAGCGGAGCGAGTATGCCTTCAAATTAATTTTGAACAACTTGCATGTTGGTCTGTGGGCTGCTTATCTAAAGGGCAGCATACTTTTAAAACCAACATGTGGTTGTCATATTGTTGTGAGTATCAGTAAAGTGACTGTGTTCTTTTATCCGTGTACTTTAGGTTTAGTTAGAAGCAAAGTTTATTCAAGGGGTTTTATTTTGAAACGTTCTGACCGGAAGTGCACTGTTTTGTACTGTGAGGAGACCAAATTACCCAAATGCATCCAAACACCACGAGCAGCCCAAACGTTCTGTCAAATGTAGAAATAAATTTAACTCTCAATTATATTTTCTCACTTTCCAAGTTCTGTAGCAAACACACACTTTGTCAGGTATACAGCACCAGTCAAAAGTGTGGACACACCTTCTCATTCAACTACTTTGAAGAATGTAAAATATAAAACATATTCTGGTTTGTTGAGCATTTGTTTGTTTACCACATAATTCCATATGTGTTCCTTCATAGTTTGGATGTCTTCAATATTAATCTACAATGTAGAAAAAAAATAAAGAAAAACCATTGAATGAGAAGGTGTGTCCAAACTTTTGACTGGTAGGTTACTGTATATACATTCTAAATCAATTGACATAAAGTCATTTATTTTTGTAAAAGCTTTATTTATTTCTTCAACCTAAACAGTCAAATTTAGATCTAAAACTACAAAACAAAACTACAATGATAGCAAGCCTTAAGGAGCACCGTGGTGGCCAGCGGCGTGGTTAACAACCTTCTGGTCAGGACCTATGGAGATCCTCAAGATTTACCTTATTCCAATAACAGGTGAACATATGCAACCAACAACCATTGACAAGGGCTCAGAAGTAATCATTGCTTCAATTTAAGGGGTCACAAGCCTGAAAGCTTTGTAACTACTAGCCTAGAGGTTTGAAGGCCTTTGCTGACCGTGTATATCTCTCTCCATTCATATCCTCTCGGCTCTTTACTGTAACTATCCAGTAGTTTCATATCTAAAGTATCCAAGAGTTAAAATGTCCCAAATTAGAAAAAAAAGATAAGCCTTACAAACCCATAATAACCCTTTTTTTAATGTGCATTTGAATAAAGTTAACTCCTCACAACCTCCAAATTCATAGAAACAAGGACACAACTTCACTTCTGTGTCCAAAATTGTAGATACTGCCCTTTTTAAAACTTGTTTCTGTGTCACCTGGTGAGTACGTGAAGGATATAAAAAAGGCCTCAATTATCTTACAAAACCTTTTGTATCACATTGACTAAAAGGAAGTTGTAGTGTAAAATCACACTGACAGAGGGGGGAAGGGACTGCCAGTCATAGGGGCAGTTACCATAGTTTCACTGATGGAATCCAATACTCTGTTGCTCACACACACACACACACACACACACACACACACACACACACACACACACACACACACACACACACACACACACACACACACACACACACATATACATACACACATACATACACACAGTGTCCGGTTGATCTTTCAATGCACTGCCCCCCATGGCTCTGTCTCCAAGGATACTGTTAATATTGGAACGGGAAGCAACAACTCCTATTCCGGCTTCTTATCCTGGACTCACTTCTGCTGTTTCAAAAGCCCCTCATAAGTAATAAGCTGAGTAGTGTCAATCCATAATCCTTCATTTATTTTAAGGGTGATGAAATGCAACTAAGTTCTACCGCCTGACCTCTGAGTCATTTTGTAATGTTACAGCACTAATGTTTCTCCCTATGTTGTCATGGAAGCACTGATTCTTCACTGAAGTTTTTGTTGAAATTTCATGAGTGGTGGTAATTTTAAGGTTGCAATATCTTGCCCAGAACTGACAAATCAGTAAGGAGCCTGTACTACTGGAGGGAAATATGCTAATAATGCACTACTAGTGTCTGACCAGCAGAGGAGGCCAGTGTGACTACTGTAGCCAGAGAGCAGTTGCATCAAGATAAGATAAGATAAGATAAGATAAGATAAGATAATCCTTTATTAGTCCCGCAGCGGGGAAATTTGCAGATTTACAACAGCGCAGAGTAAAGTGCACACAAGAGACATAGCAGAAGAAGACAAGCTAAAAATAAAAATAAAAAATAAAAAATAATAAAATAAAAAATGAAAAATAAAAATAAATAAAAACAAGTATTATAAATAAGCAATAAAAAAAACAGTAGAAAAAACAACAATAACTGAAATACTATATTTACAGACAGAGAAAAAAACAACAACTATTTCAACTACTTTTAACTTTTTTAACCATTATTGCACAGTGCAATGTGCAATGTATTGCACAGGTTTCTATTGTCATGTTATTATGTTATTATTGTCCTGTGGTCATGTGGTCTGCTGGGAGCAGAGTTGGTTGTGCAACCTGACAGCAGCAGGAAGGAAGGACCTGCGGTACCTCTCCTTCACACACCGGGGGTGAAGCAGCCGGTGGCTGAAGGAGCTGCACAGAGCTGCCAGGGTGTCCTGCATGGGGTGAGAGGTGTTGTTCATCAGGGATGACAGCTTGGCCATCACCCTCCTGTCTCCCACCACCTCCACCGTATCCAATGGACACCCCAGCACACTGCTGGCCTTCCTGACAAGCTTGTTGAGTCTCTTCTTGTCTGCTGCTGAGATGCTGCTGCTCCAGCAGACCACTGCATAAAAGATGGCTGATGCCACCACAGAGTTGAAAAAGGTCTTCAGGAGTGCTCCCTGCACTCCAAAAGACCTCAGTCTCCTCAGCAGATACAGTCTGCTCTGACCCTTTTTATAGAGTGCCTTTGAATGATTAGTCAAGGCAAGGTAGAGTGATTCTCTGAAAGAAATACCCACCTATAAACACAGGTCAATTTATCTTTTCATTACAGTAGGTTTATGTTTGGAGATTATGTTGTAAAATCCCTTATTGGCATGCAGTAGTATGATACAGGTTTGATCCTGATAACTGTATGTAAACCATCGAAATTCAAAAAAAGAGGGAAGGAAGAATCTGACAGGCTGACTAAATGTGCCGTGCTTGAATAACTTAATCCGTCAGTTTTTTCCTTCCTTTTTTTTTTTTTTTTTTTTTCTTCCTGCTGGCTCACCAGAGGATTTACAGAACAAGACAAGGAATGCCGCCTCAGGCCCATCTGTGGAGGTAACACAAAACACACACACATAAAGACTACTGTACACTGCAGTTGTTCAGTGTGTGCGCGCCAACAAACAACTGCTACTACAATAAACGGTACCATATCTTATAAGGCACACGGGTTGCCAGGTTTTGAAATACATCCCTCTTGTTGGTAAATACCAGCATCACAGCACCAAAAAAAGTACTAATTTTGCAGAATAGCCCATCATTTTCTAATTCTAATTCAGACTTTTGCCACTCCATCCATGTAATTACCTTCTTAACTTGTCACTTAAGCTCCATTTGGACGAGGGAGTGATAATGTGTGCAGATGAGTGCAGCCAGAGAAGTCCAGGGAGCGGCTGCAGAATGACTAATTGGACAAATAAGTGTGTGTTAGAGAAGGGAGTGACCCATCCAGATGTTTATCTAGTTATATTATTCACACGGTCACACACAGATGCAAAGGAAAGCCGCAAAAAAAGCTGCAAGAAGTATCGACATTTCTCGGTTCATGGCGCTCAAACTCTTTCTTTAACTGGTCGAGGATTTAACCCTGTTCCAGGTTTACCAAAAGCTTCCTGTTTATGTTAGCTCAATATATGTTTCAGACACACGCACACACACACTCAGACACACTCACAGATGTCTGCTAGGGTTAAAGTAGTGTGTGTGAAGGGCAAACACAAGCAGTGCAGGGTTTCTCTGGACAGCATAGGGGCTAAAACGGCTCAGGTCAACAACCTCAACAGCAGTCTAGCCAGATAGATTGATCGTGTTAGACAAGATTGATCAGACAAGTTTAACTCAATAGAAGATTCTGCACAAAACAGGATAAAAACGCTGCAATGTGATTGCTTATGCAAATGTGACCATCACTCATGTGATTGTTAGGGTTTATTTAGCACTAGAGTGCCTGGTTATATCGAGCCTCGCTAAAGCTTTCACCATGCATGTGTTAGAAGCCTTTTGTAAGGTGGGGAAATTCTTGACTGAAACTGCTGATAATAAAAATCCAACTTAATGTTAGTTACGACCACAGAGGAATCCCAGAACACTTTATCATAGGATTGCATAAGATTAGACACACACATGTTTAAACTCACTCACACAGACACAGACAGCCGGTGAACGTATTTTAGGCCAGAACCAAACGAGTTCAACCTTTCACCTCCTCTCTCTCTCCTTCTCCCTCTCACACCTGTTTATGTCAAATGTCAGACCCATGCAGGACACGGATTCGTCACACACACACATGTCAGTTAGATACGCCAACAGACAAGAGAGAAGGGAGCCAACTGGACGACAAGGGCAGTGGGACAGGGTGTGTGAAACCGCGGGATGTGATGTAACAGTATTCACTATAGACTAGTTTTTCCCTCAATCCCTGCTTTTTCACAGAAAGTGTGTGTGTCTGTGTGTGTGTTGAAACAGGGTGTTTCAATGTGTGTTTGTTATTACAAAACTTCCAGATCATCAGACCAATTGCAGATAGGAGGATTTCATCAGAGACTAGGATGATAAGTGAACATTTGTACTTTAATCAATGCTGCTGCTGCGTGTGTGTGTGTGTGTGAGTGTGTGTGTGTGTTTGTGTGTGTGTGTGTGTGTGTGTGAGTGAGTGAGTGTGTGTGAGTGTGTGTGTGTGTGTGTGTGTGTGTGTGTGTGTGTGTGTGTGTGTGTGTGTGTGTGTGTGTGAGTGTGTGTGAGTGAGTGTGTGTGTGTGTGTGTGTCCTCTAGTACCTCAGTACAGTATGTGAGGGCTGATTTGAATTGGAACCCTTTGGAGTCAGGACATTTATGGCAAGTGAGGCTGTATTGGCCGGTCCTCTCTTATTCAAAAGGCTCTTTTTGATTTGGCTTGATTTAGGGCTTTAAAATTTTTTGTTTTAAAGGAATAGTTTGACATTTTGGCAACTACACTTATTGGCTTTTCTTGCCAGAGAGTTAGATCAGACATCTCTGGTATATTTACACTAAATATGAAGCTACAGCCAGAAACACAAAGACTGGAGACTCACTGCGTCTGGCCAAGAAATAGTCCTGCAAATAATCCAAAAACAAACAAATAGATGTAATGTGTTAATGAGGGACCTTTAGAGTTACGGGTAGGTGGGTTGCAAATTTCCCCGCTGCGGGACTAATAAAGGATTATCTTATCTTATCTTATCTTATCTTATTACCTTTGGACAGAGTAAATCTATCTGTTTCCCCCTCTTTGAAGACTTTATGCTGCTGGCTGTAGCTTCATATTTACGGTACAAACATGAGAGTGGTATCAATCTTCTAATCTAACACTCTGCAAGAATGGAAAAAGCCCACTTCCTAGGGAATGCAATGTCCCAGCGAGGGTCCATAAAGAATACATACAGTAAGTGTTTGTGTTTCACAGTCAGCTCCCTATTGGTCCCAACAAGTTATTTAAGAGCTTAACGGTCAAAAACTGAGTGAATTACCACCAGGACTGTATGAGTGTGGTTTGTGACGACATGATTGACTGGGAATATGAGGTAATGACTCCACAGCTGTCATCCCATTTAGATTCAAATGTTGCTAAAAGGTTTACTGCTAATCAGGGTTTTCAGGTCCTTCTATGTATTAGGCTGATGTTTGGTAAACAAAACCCATGAGTAGATGCAAAGCAGCAACACATTAGTCCGTCTCTCAGTACTTACCCTGTCTGGTGCTCAGCAGTTAGACCAATGCCTCTTGTGAACAAGCAAATCTTTAAAATCAGGTAACAAATATATATTTCAAGTTAGACTAAATAATATCTTTAAACAGCTGGATACTGTCGTTTTTAGTGCTTTCTGCACCTGGATGGGCTCATTTGATATTCAATATTTAATATTATACATGTATATGGTACAGAGGAACAAGCTACACATACAATATTTGTTTGAAAGATTAATCCATTGTTGGGTTTGGTATTTTCATGGGAAGTATCGCCAAATTTAGTCAGGAAGTAACAAAATCAATGTAAGTCAGTACAATGTCATCCTAAACAACAAGTTTTTCTCTGTTTGTGTGGGGAAATGTGTTTTACCAGTCTTGTGGGGACATAATTCTGATTTCACAGTCACATTGTGGGGACTCTTATTAATAATAATAATAATACATTTTATTTATAGAGCGCTTTTCAGAGTACTCAAAGACATTAAGAGCTACACACTAAAAACTTAGAACTTAAAACACACAGCACTCTTGGGAACAAAATGCACGTGGTCATAACGTAAATCATTACATTTTGGGTAGGTTTAGGTTTAGGTTTATCTTTAGGTTAGGGTAAGGTTAGGTTCGGATTTAAGGTAGGGTAAGGGTTAGGATTAGGCTGGTAGCTGTTAAGGTTAGGGTAATTCTCGAGTAAGGAAATGTAATGTAAAGTCCCCAAAAAGTCATGAAAACACGCCGGTGCGTGTGTTTGTGTGTGTGTGTGCAAAATAAGCACTGTAGTAAAGAATCAACCTTCCAACACCCTTATATCGGCACTCATGACTACGGCTCACTCTGCCATCACGTGCAAGGGTGCATGTGTGTTTACAAGAGTGTGCACACACACACACACACACACACACAGTACTTGTCACCGACTGTGCTCTCGCGGGCCAGACAAAGGTCAGTAAAAGTCAAACAAGAACAAAAGCAGGTGATAAACCCGAGGAAGAGGGGTCACAGAGGAGAAAAGTAGTGAAGCGAGAAGAGGAGCCAGTGAGTCATTATATTCTTTTCAACCTTAAACCCCCCTGCAAAGAAAAAAATCAATCATCACCCCTCCTCCCCTCAGGCTCAATCTGTTTTTCTTCTCCGTCTCTCTTTCTGACAGTGGGCGCTTGTTCATCAACCCCTCCTCCTCCTCCTCCTCCTCCTCCTCATCCTCCCCCTCTCCTTACACTGTGTTTTATTCTCTTAAGCCTGGGAGCCTTTACCCCTGTTGCCCTCCCTGATCCCCCCCTCTCTTCCACTTCCTTAGATGTTAATACATTTACATTTTCTTTGTTGGCTTGGCCATGAAAAAAAATGTTGCCAGGAGCATGTTGTACCACATTTACCAAGTATATGTTATTATTTAGAATGTAAGAAAGTACTACATTCATGTACACTATACTCTGCTATACAACTACACTGTAATTCACATTCAAGTATACATTATTTGCTATGTAGCCATTTTTGCAACAACAAGTATATCACACACTCTCTCTCTCTCTCTCTCTCTCTCTCTCCACCCCCCACCCCCCTCTGCACAGCGTGATGACATCATGAACAGCCGGTATAAATCCAGCCAGTAACATCGCAGACAGCTCATGCTGCTGACTGAGCTCTCTGCCTCTCCTCTCATTCTCTGCCTCCTTCGCTTTGCCGGCACACGCACATATATATACACACACGCACACACACACACACACACACACCACCTCTCTCTCTCTCTCTCTCTCTCTCTCTCTCACAGCCTCATTCCTCCACACCGCTGCAGCCATGGTTGACGCTTTCGTTGGCAAATGGGAACTCAAGGAGAGCGTGAAGTTTGATGACTACATGAAGAAGCTGGGTAAGAGCGTGTGTGTGTGTGTGTGTGTGTGTGTGTGTGTGTGTGTGTGTGTGTGTGTGTGTGTGTGTGTGTGTGTGTGTGTGTGTGTGTGTGTGTGTGTGTGTGTGTGTGTGTGTGTGTGTGTGTGGGAGAGAGGATGTAACGCTACATGTGAGCACATGTGAACATTTGCTGATGAGAGATGAATGCCTTTAAGGCGTGTTGGTGTTTAACCTGTTGTGGGAAATGTAAAGAAGATGAAGGGAGACAATAGTGTTGTAAATAAGGGAGGAACCAAGATGGAGAATGGAAGGGTAGAAGGGTTGAAAGAGAGGGAGATAGATGGGAACCAGGGGGGGAGGAAAAAAAGGTAGTGGTTTACCACATGGCCTGAGTGCTGGAAATGAGGGAGGGGCTCTTTTTTTCTGTGGAGACCCCCCCCCCCCCCACACACACACACACACTGTGAGAAACTCTGAATGGCACAAACTGGCATTCACACACTTGATCCTAATGTGGGTGACCTTCGCTGAAGGCTGTTCATTGTTTGAGGCCATGGGAGGCGTTGAATATTAAGATGGTCCCAATGCAGAGGAGCTAATAGGAGGAGAATGTAGATAAAATGGGCTTAAAAGTATCTCTCACACACACATAGTTTGGAGTGTGTGTGACGGGGGCAGGTGCCGGGACTTTCACAACCGTGAAGAATGACTCTAGACTATATGACTTTGTGAGGTCGTGTGTGAGTGTGAGAGAGATTCATGCAGACTTAACTGTGGCGTTGGTCACCATAGAGACCCGTCAACCTCTAAAGCCAATCCTTTTGATCAATGAGGCGTATACACACACACACACAAAGTGACTTTGTTGAATTGATTGTGGGAGAGTAGCTGTTTTAGCTCTTGCATATGAACCGCATTGCCAGCCCGAAAAATAAGAGATTTTTTTTTTCTTTAGTAGACAAGGGTGTGAGTCACTATTACCCAATGTATTGAACTCCCTTGATCTCTCACTCAATCACACACACACACACACACACACACACACACACACACACACACACACACACACACACACACACACACACACACACACACACACACACCCTAAAAGGAAAGCAAGTAATAATTTGCACACACACACGTCCAGACAGGCAGTCAGGTCAGTGGGACCGTGCAGTGTTTGAAGAACATGCTGCAAGTTTGGACAGCAGACAAATAGAGATTAGAGAGTGTGTCGGGTGAAGGAGACCCAAAGGACAAGTGCATGGCTACTCTTTTCAAAATATGGCTTTTAATATTCTCACGGTGCTAGTATTAATTACGGAGACATTTACTTTATAAATTATAAGAAAATATTAACTTAAGGAAATATTTGCTCTATCGCCACCATCGGTTTGTTTGATCTGTTCATTTGTTGATCTTTACAGCACAGAGCTGCAAGCGTGGCTGTAGGCTCTTAGTCTTTGTATGCAACAATATCTTCTATTCTACATCCTTTCCCAAAACATGTTATAACCCATGGGTTTTCTCCAGGTGTGGGCTTTGCTACGCGTCAGGTGGGAAACATGACCAAGCCCACAACCATCATCTCAAAGGAAGGCGACGTGGTGACGTTGAAGACCCAGAGCAGCATCAAGAACACAGAGCTCTCCTTCAAGCTGGATGAGGAGTTCGACGAGACCACCGCCGACGACAGGAAAGTTAAGGTGAGAGGTCAAAGGGCAGGTTGCTCAGACATGAGATCAATGAGGGAATACCAACACTTGAAGGCCAAACATACTTTAACAACGTGTGATCTATCTGTATCTGTGGCTAAAACATAAAAGAAGTGCTAGGACGGTGATTATAACAGTCATGAGCATGATAAACATGATAGATGTACTGGTCCTAATTTACAAAAAATAGAAAATATCTCTGCGTTTACAAGTCCTATTTGAATAATCTTGGTATCATAGCAAAGGTAACACTGCAGAGGTATAATCATTTTTATCCCATCGGACTGATGCAGTTGCAGCCCTTACCTTTGAGCAAACGATATCACAACATGTGAACAGTCTCATGCTAATAAAATGAAGCAGAGCCAAGTTTGATGGCTTTTAATAGTTAATTGGCCATTTGAGTACATTTGGATAGCATCTGTGCCATTTGAATGTTCTTAGGCAGGCCTAACTGTAAAACTTGTTTAATTCAATTTACATGTCACTTTAGGTATTCATTTGATTAAATTACAAGGTTTTTTTGGCTTTGTTTTGAAATATAAATATCAATCAGATTTTTATGCGTGTTCCCGTAATCTAACCCATTGGTGTAGATTACAAACTCCGGGTTGGCCTGTTTTTATTTGAAAATTGCACGAAGATAAATGCATTTTATGGATTTATCCACTCGATGCAGACATGCAACTGTGTTTTCTCAAGCAAGGCTCAGGATCGGCTGTTAGCAGAGGTTATCTTGTGCGCTAGCTGAAATCACGCGGGATTAGGGTCAGTTGGAGGCAGAGTGCAAATGATCGTGCAACTGTTCCTCCATATCATGCAAAATACTACAGACTGCTGTAAGCTTCTTAGATATGAGACATTTGAGTAGCCGTTAGCAGTGTGTTATGCCCACGAACACAACTTGTGATCACTGAAAAGCAAAGGAAAAACATAATTTATGGTTATGGCTGTATAAATTGAAGATTATTTTGCTGATTCAGTGAGGTCTGGTCTCATATTTCATAAGGACATCTCCTTTGTGTGGGCAGCATGCAGAAGCAAAATTGCTAATCGTTGGTGTGTTTTGGCTGTGTGCTCATTAAGTGTCTTTGTGGCGGAGTTGAGTTTCACATAAGTAGAAATGGTTATCATGAGCTATTAGCTGAGCTGCTTCTTCCAGTTAGGTGGGTGTGCAGGACGAATATGTTGCTACATGTTTAACAGGTTCTGTTGCGTTTTGCAATATGTGCAGCTGCCCCCAGGTACGCTTGGGATCAAGAGTGTGATTTTGTATGTACACTTGGGTTTAATAACCTCCCTTTGTTTGTCTGCTCTCTAAAGTCCCTTGTAAAAATAGAGGGTGGGAAGTTGGTGCACGTACAGAAGTGGGACGGAAAAGAGACCAGTCTGGTCAGGTCCATCGAAGGCAACAACCTCACACTGGTGAGTTCTCTCACATGATGTGTACATTGTACAGTATGTGTGTGTTTTTCATGTATTTTAACTGTCTTTCTTTCTCCATCACAGACACTCACAATGGATGATGTCGTTTCCACACGTCACTACGTCAAGGCAGAGGCCTGAAACCTTCCTCCAGCATCTTCTTGCCTCAGCTAAAGCCCTGCAACCCCACTTAAACCCAGCCGAGCTTCTGCGGATTCCCTTCAATGTACATCCATACTGTACTCTAAGTATTAACTTTACTGCTGACTGTGACCTCCCTTTTCTTTTTATTTGTTGTTTCGCCTTCTGTAAGAAACACTGAATAAATTCCAATGATTTGTTGTTGTTTTTCTCTAAAAATATCAGTCCAGCACTTGTTATTGTTTTTTTGAAAATGCACAGTGCCTATGATAAACCTGGAAAAGTGTTTGAAATTGAAAGCTTGCCTACTGAGGGCTGAAATACATAAATAAAAGTGTCTACACTGTTGAACAAACTGGTAAAACAATGAAAAATGCTTGGGGATCTGTCTTTTCTTCAGGTAATGAATGTTTCTACCTGGCAGTTCCTGGTCCAGGTGCAGGAATTGAAATAAGCACATGTCCTATGAAATTTCTCATTATACCCATGTATTCTATATTTTAAGTACATTGTAAATTAAGCTGAGATCTGTAGCTAATCACTGTCTATCAGAGCAAAACTTTATGAGTGTGGAGGACCTGAAAGTACTCCAGCCTGTCTCAAAGAAAACAATAGGGCTAAAGTTCAGTATTCACAGTACAAGTACAAGTATGTCCAAATAATGTGACCAGAGTTTCCATCACAGCTGGTTTTACATGGACTCAGTTAATTATAGCTTCAACAGCTCCTGTGTGTGTACGTCAAAGTGTGTAACCTCTCTCTGCCCTGGCTTGGTGAGGGGAAAGTTTGGTCAAAGCTCGCAGGTGTGCGGGTACTGTTATGTCATGTACTTGTACATTTGGTGTGCGTGTGCTTTCTAAATTCAGATCATTCTCTTCCACAGTAGATTGATGTCATCATGTGTTAGTGACTGACTGCCAAATAGAGGCAGGGTGAACTGTCTCATTCTGTCTCCAACTCCTTTAGTAACCCTAAAATGGTCACAAGAAATGGTAGTCCATACACAAAGCAAAAATAGAGATTTGCGTACAGCCTTAATGTATCATATACAAAATGTGTTTTAACTATATCCACATATTTGTGTTGAGGAAGATATCAAACACACAAAAAGCAAGAGAGCAGAAAAGTTATGTATACATAGCTAAAAGTAATGGATAAAGAGTTAAAAGACCAAACCTTAAAAAGAGCAAAACTTTTGCACTCCAGTAGTACGACAGGTGCGTAGGAGAATACCTTAAGTAGACTATATACAACAAAAACTCCCGCACACTGGCTTCTTCACTTGCGTATAAATGTATTTTAGTCATGACTGGACCTTCATCAGGTTATTTTACATGGAAGTAAGGATGCATGCATTTAAATAGCATTTGGGGTTCGTAAATGGGTTGGTAGACCAATCCGATTGCCCCAAAATGACATCCACAAATCAAAACCATCGACAAATAAACAATCAATTTACATCATATGTGGCACTAAAAGCCTACAAACATGAAAACATACACATAATACATAATATATATGAGGTATGTCTTCATTCAAAAACCACATAAAGATAAATATAGAAATTGTAGAAAGGCTATAATGCCAAGATCAGTACTTTCCTATTTCTTTTGTAGGACAGGATTTTTAGGAGTTTGCATAGGTTATCTTCTAAAGTCTGTCCCTAGAAAAGAAAAGAAAGGACAAAATATGTCACATTATAAAGAACGAGTGTTATACGTTTGAAATAAGTACAAATAAAATTAAATGAAATCGAATAGAGCATCGGAAAAATCAGAAAAATTATTTCACAACATTATGTTTAATAATAATTCATCATTCAAACCTTTGCGAGACAAGGTTTGTAGGGTGAATATCCAGAACGCCTCACGTTGTTTTAAAAACAAGTCTCTGTTGTGTAAGTAGAGGGGGCTTGGAATGTACAGAATCTGCACGAACCAGTAGGTCCTTCAAGTTTTTTCCTCGTTTATACACAAAAAGAGGCATATCATTAAAATGTGGGGCTAGTTCAGGGTCTGATTTTAAAATATGCCAGTGATTTCTAAAAAGGTATTTAATGGCATGTGAGTGGGGGGAATGGGAAGTAATACAAGTAACAGAAAATCTTTTCTCCTTTTTTTTAGATTTTTTCAGTAATTCCAAGCGGGGTTTGCTCAGTGCAGACTCATATGCCCTCTGAATCCATTCCACAGGGTACCCTCGCTGGACAAATCTGGCTTTCATTTCTTCAGATTTGTCCACGAAGTCGTCAGTGGTGACCAAACCTTAACATTGAAAAATGCTCATATTACTATATATTGAATGAATTCAATATATCTGCTGTATTTCCTCTGCTAAGAGTGTGCATGTTGCTCCATGTTTAGTATGTTCTCATTGGATACCAGGGACATTAAACAATGAATACAATCAGGTGACAATGGATTGATTGTAGAATTCTGTGAAGTACAGCATTAAAATCACCAACCATACATTTCATAGTCTGATCAATTAAAAAAGTTGTGATGTCATAAACCGGGTTGACAAATCTTGCATCTATAATGTTTTCTTTTCCAAATCTGTCCAAGATAATGTACATAGATTAACAAGATAAATTAGTTATTCCCTTATGGAAGCAGAAATGTTACATAATTCCCCAAATCAAACATTGTAATACAAGTATATTAAATGTGTATCTGGCCTTATTAAAGTACATATTGTACACATGTATGGTGCAAATAAGAGAAAGGAGAACGTAAGAAATCAGAGCAGCCTTGAGAATAACCAATGAACTGTAGTCACGGCCAATAGAGTGCACTGGAGACAAGTTACTGCAGCTGGAAACCATCACTCACAAGTGGGAGCTTTGAGGTCAAAACAGATGTTGTCCTTTACATGACTTTCTCGTTTTACTTGACAGGGGGATAATCTTTTGAAAGGAAAAAACATGCTTCTGTCAACTTTTTGCATCTTTGACCTTGTGGGACATGACCTGTTGTGTAAATACCTCAGCTCAGACTTATTCTGGCACACTTTACCGTGACATGACCCCAGGATGGAACCGACCCGACCCGTTTGTGTGTCTGCGTGTATGTTTGTTTTGGTCCCACATAGACTTACTTTAACTGCATCATTAGGAGTTCAAAGTCCAAGAATAATGACATCAAGAGGCATTTTTTTTTTTTATCTTCACAATTAAAAAACACCTTTAATGAAGTTAACAGTTGACATGCAGGAAGGAGGGTCGTGTGTAATGCAAGCAGTCCCCTGGAGGCAAGATACACAAACGCACACGTGGATGTACACACAAACGGGACTATAGAGCACAGACAACCACAGGATATCATCACAGCTGGAACTTCCTGTCATGCTCACTTGTGCTGTATTATACGTCCGGTTTGTCTATACTACTTCCTATATGTGTGTGTGTGTGTAGCTTTCTCTAGTGGATTATTAGAAGGATTTCCATGTTAGACCCCCCCCAGAAATTCAGCTTCATTGTCTTCCTAATGAATGCTTGATGAAACCTGATAGCTGTAAACAATATCAAAGAGGGGCAGCCCCTTGCTGCCATTACAGTTACATATGATGTGTTAACTCCTCCCTCTGAGGGGGAGCCAGAGGTTACTTTAGGACAAGTAGAGCTTGTCACCTGATTTTTGTGTTTGCAGCACTTTTCCTCTAGACACATTTTGATTCTTTAAACTTGACAGGAAGAGAGAATATGCTTCTAATAGCATGAAGAGACAGTAAGGAAAACCTTCCTTTACTAAAAATGAATAAAGGTTTCTCTAATGAGCCGTCGTTGGGCGAGATTATAGAAAGATTCACAGCTGGAAGTCTGCCACTCTGTCTGTTGCTACCCACTTCCCCCTTTTGCGTCTGTCTGATAGCTGCAGTGTGTGTGACTGAAGATGTGTGTTTGAGTTATTTGGCCGTCTCAGCTGTGTTTGTGTGATCTGTGTTTCTTATGTTTCTTCTTCTTTTTGTCCTCTCTGTCGTGAGTGTTCTCATGGCGCCTCCTCTTGGATTTGCATTCGTCACTGCTGCTGCTGCCGCCACCACCGTCCTGTGACTCCTTCCTCTCTCTCTTCTTCTTCATTTTCTTCTCCTGGAGGAAACATACAAGCAAAAATTTGTTTTGTGTGGCAGTAAAAAGAACTTGACAATGCAGAAATATTGAGGAAGCAGAGAGATGTTTTTATGCCTCAAAACCCAATCACTAAATCATTTTTCATTATATCAGCACAAAGTCATACTGGGTCTCTTGGACACTTCCACAGTTCTCATGAAGTTGCGTTGTATCTCACAGTGTAAGCAACCACAGACATGTGTTTTTTGCGTAAGATGACACAGCCGAATGACACAAAAAGAGACAAAAAAAAAAGTAATAGCCATGCAAGACATTACCTTCTTTTTCTTCTTCTTTTTGCCTGGCTCCTGCTGTGGTGCAACTGATGAGGTCTGCTGTTGTTGCTGCCGTGGCTCTGCATCGTCCTCCTCAGGTAACAGAGCGTACTGCAAGCCCGGAGCAGAGAAACAGTCCTTTGTAAAGTGACCTGAAAAGAGTCAAAGCGGTTTCAAGCTTATTTCCCAGTAGAAATGTAGGAAACAAACACAGTCTCTGTGTTTTTTGTTCTTTTGAGATATGACTTCTGTTTCGTTCATGTCGTTTTCGTACCCTTGCAGCCGCACTTGGAGCATGTTGTGTTGAGAACAGCTTCCAGTGTGATCCTGTTGCCTGTGTGATCTCTAAATTGCTTACGTCGCCTTGCATCCTGCCTGCAATCACACACAGAAAATACACACACACACACACACACACACACACACACACACACAGAGTATATAACAAAATAAATCTATAAGCACTTACTCTCCCATGACATTGTTCGGGTCCAAGTCCTGCCCGGTTCCCTGATTGACAGCTTTCATTGAAAAGGACAACTTGACCTTATCATCCCGCATCTGAGGGACAGGAAACAGAGCTGCAGTCATCCTGCTCACTTCACAGACACAGCATTGTGTGTGTGTGTTTGTGTGTGTTGTTACCTCTCTTCCAATGACTTTAATCCACACCTGTTCCCCCATATCCACAACTTCTGAGGCATTCTCAACGCGTGAGGCTGACATCTCACTCACATGCACCAGGCCTGTATGTGTAAGGGAAAAGGTGTAGATATCAATCTAAAGAAAACACATAAAATGCTGAGCAGAAATAGCTTTTAAAGGATAAAGAAATGTAAATATACACAACTGTTTTGCTTATAGTGAAATATATGCCTTAGTATCATCAAGACCTAAACATTTTGTATTTGGACCGTTAGAAATTTTTAAGACAAACATACATGCTGTTTTTTCACATTACATCCATTCTGAACTCCCTTCCGAGTTCTCACTTAAATAAAATTAAATAATTCCATCTAAAACTCTTTCTTTGTAACATGTATCAACAAAAAAAGAGAAAACATAGTTCATTTTCTCAGAATATGAACACAATGACTCAGATGCTGATTCAGATGCTTTGCTAAGATTGCCCTCTAGTGGTGAAAATGAGCATCTAGTATTCAGTTTGATATGCAGGTCGAGGACAACAAATCATTATCCAAAAAGTAACCCAGATGTAAATATAGATCATAAAGATGACATCCCACTTCATCAATCGTTTCCACTTATTAACAACCCTGGCCTACCACAAACAATTCCTGCACAACTTTATTAGGATTTTAACAAACTTAACCTGGGTGAATGTGCGAACAAAAAATAAGTCAACATATTTAAAAAAAAAAAAAAAAAAAAAAGGTGTGTAAGCTGTGTCATGATCACAGATTGCAGAATGATGGCTGCTTTACAGAACTGATAATCATCCAACCTCTTCCTGCAAAGAGAGAATGAATTATGTTGTAATTTTGAAACCCTACACTAGTTGCATCATGTAGAGGAGATGGGTAGCAGTCTCTTCTCCTAAACCTCGCTAAGACAGCACTGTCATGCACCGATACAGGCACTACGCACTATGGTTCCTGCATTACTTGCACTCAGTCTGCATTTGCTTTTGGCTCTGGCCAAAATCCCATCTCTGACGCAGTGGTTTTAACTGGCAGTATGTGCAGGTGTTGACTTTGCATCTTTCTGCATGTTCCTTAGTTTTATGCTTTATTATAATTGTCTGTGTTATTGTAGATGTGATTTTCTAGTTCTAATCTACTTACGTTTCTGTATTTTGTGATGTTTTCAGCCTTCTTTTACGGAACTATTTCTTTATATTATTGTGATTCGTTTCACTCAATTTGCGTTTGTGATTTTTTCCCTCTGATATTTGTAAATGTTTGCAATAACATTCTATACAAATAAATTAACTTTTTTTCCAACCTTCCTTCTTGTATCCTGGCAGTCTGACGAATGCTCCGTAGGTCTGCACAGACACCACCTCTCCCTTGGAAATGCTATGCATTGGTGGAAGACCATCCAGTCCAGCCGGCTCATGTGCTTGGCCATCACTGTCAGACATAGTCTCAGCAGTAGACCGCAGGTATCAATGGGTAGATCTGGAAGATTGACATATTTAATAATTTGTAGTATCATAAAAGAGAAGAGAACCTTATTTTTTTAAAGACAATAACATAGATGAATCCAAAAAGTGTTTGGGAACGAGATTACCAGAAAACATACATAACATCAGCGTCTAATTTAAATCTCTAAACCGTTTACATTTTGACAGGATACAATCTTTAAATAGGTTTATAAGAAAAGTCTTTAACTTTAACCTTTTATTACAATATCTATTTAGTGCATCTGTCAAACTAGTCCATTGCTTCTGAACAAACTGTATAATCTTAAGTATAAATTAATTGCTAACTAAACTACATTTTTTGTTGCATTTTATAATTTGTCTAGTAATTGTCTTTTGTTTGTTTTTGTTGTTTAAGTAAACAACAATTTTTTTATATATAAAAATACCTGGGTGGACATAGAGGCCTCCCGTCAATTTTAGAGGGATCTCAACAACACAAATAATAGTTAAAGTTACGTTTAGGAATATTCAATGTTTCAGTGTTTAACACAATGAAATCCCTCTTTGAAATGTTGCATTAGAAAGACTTTAACAAAAAAGCCTCTCTTCCAGAGAAACGTTATTATCATATATATATATTATATATTATTATTGCCTTTTTGCTATTATGTTCTCTCAGGGAAACAATATCGTTGAGTAGTATCCGTCAGAGGGTGAAAATGTGAGGTTAAAACTTGTGTAGGCTGACTTCACTTTACATCTGCTGCATCAGAGCAGCCTCCTTTGAACAGTAGCATCTCGGGCTAAGCTAGCTAAGCTAAACTAGCTAAGGTAAGATTAAAGCATCGTTTTTAGCTAGCTAACCCGGTTAACCCAACAAACACAGACGCCAACATGAAATGTGACCCGTACGTGTAAAGTATAAATGTATCGCGATCCAACATCAATATTAAAACAAAACATCACGTTACCTTTCGTGTTAGCAGAGCTGGTTTAGTTTCACTTCCGGTGCAGCCTAGTTTAACAACAAGCCATATCAACCAATCATCGCAGCCGGTGCAGGCCTCGACCAATCAAACGCCTCGTAGCAACCGGAAGTAGTTTTATGTTCTACGTCTGTACTCCCTTGCTCGACGTCCGTCCAGGAAAGACGTCCATTCATAATTTTTTATACATTACAGCATTAAATTCAACGCTTTTGCTGTTTTCTTGTCGACTGATCCAGGATGATTGAACCTAAGAAGAGAGCGGCGGACATGGCGGTGGTTCCTACCGTCGTGAAGCGGCCCCGGACGGAGCTGGTGGCGGCGGCTCAGTCCCAGCAACTCGTGGCGATGGTACGTAGAGCAACGTTACTGTGACCTGGTGACGAAATAAGTCCTCATAGCAGCTTGTTAGAGCCGTGCAAAACACACAGACCCCATTAACTACCACACATTTATCCAACATGCTCTTTAGTGCCCTGTATACACATGGGGAGACATTGTCTTAAGGTGCACATATGGACTGTGATGCTAAAAGCTAATGTGCATTAACTTAAAACGCAGGGAATACTTATATGTGTCTAATTAACATTCAACCAGGGTCAGAGAGGACTAGGGAAGTCTTTAATATTTAGATATCAATGTGTATCATGACATTTGTCTGGTGGGATTGTTGTAGATTATTTATCAAGTCATTTTTCTCAATGTTACCTCAGGGATTTCTCTAAAATGTTTGCAGTCCACTGTGAAGAAGATCAACTAGAGGAAATAGATTGTGTGACACTATACTTTATAAGCTAATGTTACACCTAGCTAAAACTAATTCACTCTAATATAATACTAAATAATCCTACATTTGTGAAGGATATAATGTTTATTTTTGTTGAACTTACTTTACTTTGGGGAGTTTTCGAATAAACGTTATGTTTATTTGGAGGCTGTGGCTTCAGCTTCTACGTGACACATTCGCACTAAGCTCCATGTCAGATATCCACAATTCTTTAAAATGCCAATTCGCCTTGTTTGACCTCTTATGATCTTGCAGTCCACTGGGATGAACATCAACTGTACAAGTAACCTAATTAGATATTATGAATAACTATTGATACTCAACAAAGTCCAGCCCTATCTGGATCTGTGTGGCTGATATTGATATTAAAGAGCTAAAGGAGGATACTGTTTCTGAATAGCCTCAGACATTTCTGGCATTTCTGTATTGCCCCTTATTCTAAAATATCGATTGACACATGCTGAAACCCATATTTCATTTGTAAACTAACATTGGGCCATTAGGCTCTAATGCTGTAAGAATAACTTATTGTTATGGTTCTTCATCATATAGCTATGGAAAAATAAACCATCCATCCCTAACCTCAGAGTCAGACAGCCACCATTTTTGACCTTCCATGCGTCTCCCACAGGGTCCCCCACGGAGCTCCAGCCTGCAGGCTCCCATCATGCTGATGTCGGGCCACGAGGGCGAAGTCTACTGCTGCAAGTTTCACCCCAACGGAGCCACGCTGGCCTCCTCAGGATTTGACAGGCTCATATGTAAGATATTAGAAATAAACGACAACCATGCGGTTCACACAAACTTTGTAAAATGTATTCGTACTTCCAGTTACTGTGAATAACCTGTGCACTGTTTCTTTGCTGCAGTGATGTGGAATGTCTATGGGGATTGTGACAATTATGCCACTCTGAAGGGCCACAGTGGAGCAGTGATGGAGCTGCACTACAACACGGATGGCAGGTATGAACGATCCACGATGAAGAAAAATGTCATAGTTTTACCCTCATACACAAAGCTTTGTTAACTAAATTAATAGCATACTTTTGAGACATTGTTGGCGAATAAATAACAGGAAAAAATAAGTCTATACAATATGATGTAGTTTCTTCTTTATCTCATATTAATTACAATTTATGTATGTATCTTTAATCCAGTATCTGTAAAGTATGGATAAAAACTTTTAAATTGTTATTATGTTGTTTTGGTGCAGGAGATTGTCAAATCAGTGAGTCCATAGTGTAGTACCATTGTGTATATATGGAGGTGTTAAGCTGTATACCTTTCGTGTTAAATATATTTATCTTTCATTATGATATAATCTTTCTTTTTATTGCATGCAACAATTATTAGTAACTCACAATCCAAAAAATACAGTTTTCAGAATAAAACTTGGTTACAGTAGATGCAAATATTGGGTTTTTGCAGCTTTAGTTTAATACATTTGTATTGTTATCAGCTATTTATCACTTATATTGGTCCAAACTAAGCTACCAAGCAAATGTGACCGTTGAATTTCTGTAATTGATGTAGGGCAACACATTTTTCATTTGTTAAAGTTTACTAGCTGGCTGAGATTTTGTGTCGAACTTGTGCTTCCCAATTCATGTATTCATTAATCGTGTCGGTTGATAAATGTGTGTAGAAAGGGTTGACCGACTGTGTTTTCCTGCTGTTTATTTCAGCCTGCTGTTTTCGGCGAGCACAGACAAGACTATTGGTGTGTGGGACAGTGAAACAGGCGAGAGGATCAAGCGTCTGAAGGGTCACACCTCCTTCGTTAATACCTGCTACCCGGCCCGCCGAGGGCCCCAGCTCGTCTGCACCGGCAGCGATGACGGAACGGTCAAGGTGAGATTTCCAGCTGCAAATTAGTGAAAATAAATTGGGTCCTTGTAGATATTTAACAAAAAAAATTGTCCTAGTTTATTGGCCTAAAATATTTTTGAGATTTAACTTACTCCCATGTCTCTATTATAGACTACTATTAAAAATATATAATTTTCTTTGTCAAAAATATATCTCAAATGCTCCAGTTGAGTTGTTGTTCTGATCACACTCCTGTTTATCTTTCTCACTGATGTAGTTGTGGGACATTCGTAAGAAAGGGGCGATCCACACTTTCCAGAACACCTACCAGGTGCTAGCCGCGACCTTCAATGACACCAGTGATCAGATCCTGTCAGGAGGCATCGACAACGACATCAAGGTACTCGGCTCCAGCATCCACAGAAAACCTGGAACGTCCTGGAAAATAACTTTCACTCAAAATGATCCAAAAAATACCCTGATCAAGTTTGAGAGATTCAAATTGGCTGTTAATACATCAATACGTAAGGATGTGGGCAAAATTAGGAAAAGCAGAATTGCCCAAATTCAACATAATGCTAATCTAATACGGTTTTCTCTAACAAAACATTGACAATAGTAATTTATTTGTAACATTTATCTGAAAGGGTCTTGGGAAAGCTTTGACAGAATTGTTTTTTTTCAGAGACTGCTCTATGTGGTATTTGAACATTTTATATTTTATCGTCTAGTTCTCCTGGAAAATTATGATCATGGAAAGCCTTCTATTCACTGTGAAGAAGTCATGGAAATGCATTTGGTTGTAGAGACATCAACAGATTTACAAGATAGTTTCGCCTGCCTTGTGAAATAATTTATAAAGCTTTTACTTTTCATCCATGGGCACTCTTAAATATCTGTGGCTTGTATGAGAATATATCTGGAACCAAACTAGTAAACCCAGCTGATTAGTCAAAAAGTCTTCTGGATATAACTGCTAACTGGATACCAAAAATCAAATCCAAAGCTTTATTGTCCAAAGATGTCAAATGTTTTTGTCTAACTACAACCCATCCTCCTTGAATAATAAAAATAAAACTTACTATAATCCATTGACACACACACACACACACACACACACACACACACACACACACACACACACACACACACACAAAGTACCACAGTTATGACCATCAAGGTTATTTTATAAAAGTTAAAGATTAGATCATTACATTTTTTTTTAATTAATATACAGATTACAAGAATGACTGTGGATATAAACAGATGATACAGCGTATCCAGTTTGGATTAGGCCATCACAAAATCATGGACTAATATCTGTAGTTAGTGAAAAACATTGTGTGGCAAAATAAGGTGCTTAAATACAGTATTTAGTATTAGCATTGTTAGTGTTTTGCAAAACCGCCTCCCTCAGGTGCTGCTAATCCTATGAAATGGTCAACTGCTACATCTTTTGTAATGATGATCAAGAATTACTTTTGTGTTTCATCAATTTTATAGTTAATGTGTTGTAGAATTATAAATTTTTTTTCCTCTGGACTCAATGGGCAAATTTACCGCAACCATCACAACTGGTTCTGCACTTTGTTCTCTACACATAAGCATATATACTGTATGTCCTGTTGTATAAACCCTGTCAACAGCAGTTGTTTTTTTTCTGGGTTGTGTAGGTGTGGGACCTGAGGCAAAACAAGCTGATATACAATATGCACGGCCATGGTGACTCGGTAACTGGACTCAGCCTGAGCTCTGAGGGATCATACCTTCTCTCAAACTCCATGGACAACACAGGTAGGATGTTTGTGTGTATATTTCCGGATCATAACACTGAAGCTTCCCTGGCTGAGTCCTTTATTCGACTTTTGTCTTTGTCTCTGTGTAGTGCGTATTTGGGATGTCCGACCATTTGCACCCAAGGAGAGATGTGTGAAGATTTTCCAGGGCAACGTTCACAACTTTGAGAAGGTAACATAAATAACTCTCTGACCCAGTATGACAGCACTGATGCGTCTCTCCACTGTTGATACCATCAAGGATGAGGGATTATATATTTTTGGGGAAAATACTGGAAGGGGCATATAGTTTTCACCTCCTAGCAGAGTTTGCCACTGTTGTTTAAAACAATTATCTTTTCCAATAACAGCATCAAAACATGTCACCTCTTCCCTTGCAATAAACAGCTCCTGCAGCTTTTGTCCTTTAAACTGATATGGTCTATACCTTAATGCATAAGTGACTAACAGCGCTAGTCCTAATGGCGTTTACAAAAGTTGTCGACCACTGTTGAATGATATCGCCGATCTTCCTATCCTGCCTCTCCCATAACTCTCTGCTGTCCATTCGCATAAAGAAAAGTGCATCTTATTCCTCTGACAGCAGCTCACGTTTAGAAGGGTTGTGTTGTGTTGAAAATGCAGTTGCTAACATCTGTTCCTGTCTTTCAGAATCTGCTGAGGTGCTCCTGGTCCACTGACGGCAGTAAGATATCTGCCGGCTCAGCTGACAGGTGAGAGACAACGAAACAGACACACCAACCTCAGTTAGGTGTTCATGCACACACATAAACTGAAGGTTTGTCTCGTTCAGGGAAATTAATTTTGTTACTGTGATTTACAAAATATTTTCATTTTATAACTTTTTTTGAGAGAAGAGATAAAGTCCTTAACTTAAGTCCCACATTCAAAATTGTATTGTCTTTTATGGCTTCCTGTTTTAAACATAAAAATAAATAATAAAGTATAAACAAAGATTTAAAAGCTGTGTATAGAAAGAATATAAAGAATGTTTCTGGTCTAAAAAATGTCTTACTCTTAAATATATACATGCATACACTTGCCAACATATGAACAACTATAAACAAACATAAAATAAAAGTATCTGTACAATAATATGATCATGTATAAATATTCATTATAACCCAATTGTTGACTACATATATACGTTTTAAGACGTGCTTCTTAAGCATGCATTAAACCCACATAGTTCGTGTCCAGACTTGTAATACTTTTGATATAATAAGTACATTATTTCAAAGGTCCAACTACTACATAAGTGTCTATCTTAAGTTTCAAGATGGATGTTATGTTCTTTCTGCAATAGACCCCTTTCAGTTTATATTAATCCACCAACAACAGCATTACTTGTTATAATACACAGCACAAAATGTATTGTAACAAATAATACGGTAATACTTTAGTCTCACATGTCTCTGCTTTGCGCTCTCTGGCATCAGGAGTCATTCTAGCTGTTTGCTTGTCTGTGTTTATAGATTTGTGTACATCTGGGACACCACATCACGTAGAATCCTCTACAAGCTGCCGGGTCACGCCGGCTCTGTCAACGAGGTGGCCTTTCACCCAGAGGAGCCTATCGGTGAGTCGAAATACTGCTTTACTCTCAAGTTACACTCTGTACTACATGTTCGAGGAATGGAATATAGATACTTGAAGACTTGATGCTGTTATCTTGAGTAGAGAGACGGATCTGGAGGGGAGATCATTTTCATTTGTTACAAAACATGACTAACAATAATCTTTTTCTCTTTGTCCCTCTGCATAGTGCTGTCCGGTGGCAGTGACAAAAGGCTCTACATGGGAGAAATTCAGTAGTGTTTGTATGTGAGCGTAAGTGTGTGTGTGTGTGTGTGTGTGTGTGTGTGCGCGCGTGTGTGTCCTGCCTTAGAAGTGGATGGGTGGTGTTCGACAGGGTTAGGAGTCTCTGTAATTTCATCAGCTTCAGCTCGTCACAAAACAACCTCAGGACGTGTGTTTGAAGTTTATCAGTCTCAACAAACTCCACCATAGCCTGTTTTTTAAATTCTGATTTGTTTTTGTTTTTTATAATAAACTTGATTATTCTGTAAAACGAGTTTGTGAGATTTATTTGTCATTATCCCTGTTTCCTATGTTCATAGTTGCTGGTTTTATCCAACAAAACCAGCAGCAAAAACAGTTAGTAAAATAATGTTTTAATCACAGGTTAACACATTATCAATGACCAGAAGTTGAGCTTTGATATGAACACTGAGGCAATGTGTAAGAAAGAACAACAAACTGTTTATTTGGAAGGTAACTGTTTTTAAAATGTTGACAGGAAGTTCTAGGTGTTATTTTACGGATCTGTCTTATTCTGTCATTCGTAGGTCTCAGATGTTTAAGTTAACCCTTTTCCGCTTCGTTTTCCCTGTTTTTAGCTGTATGTATTTATAACTTCATGTACCTTGAGGGCAGCAAAACACTGGAGTCAAATTCCTTTTACTTGTTCACACTTACTTGTCCATTACAACTGCCTCTGATTCTGTATGGGATTTCAAATTTGCCAAACAGGAATCAATTAAGCAAAATAGTCTCGGTGCGCAGTAAAATTGCTGGTGAGCAGCAGCAGCCTAACCGTTCAACATTTTTAGACAACAAATAACAAGGAGAGCAACACTCGTCTTAACCAATCTGGACCCTCCTCTCTGGTTGGAGATGCAGGGCTCTGAAGGAAAATTAGGCAAAAAAAAGTGCCCATTTTAGTTTGTCCTATGTCAATTAATGCACTTCATTCAAATTTACCATAAACTCGCAGTTCCAATTCCTTTATGCTATTCTGAACTTTGTCGTATCCTTTTTATACTTATCAATAAAGGGTGTAGTTTACATACTTTTAAGATTTTGTCGTCTTATTCAATTGTGTTGTCTTGTTGGAAAGTAAAGAGATGAAGTTAACTGTTCATTTAACATGGAAAGGAATGAGGCCATTATTAATGAGAACAATGCTTTTTAGATAAGTGAATTTTACAGTAAGAACTTCTTTACACCAATACTTTAAAAATGAATAAAAGGATTTTATAGTGTGTCTCCATCTTGGTATTGCCCTCAGAGGAGTTGAGCTTTCATCAAGCTCTTTATTAGTGTATCTAGCATTAATTGGGTCAGTTTAATTAGCACTATATAGAGTTACTTGCATGTGACTGCATCCATTCATGTTTTTCTCTCCGGTCTAATTGTTCAATGAACATGGGTTTACTTGGCTAAGTAGGGCTTTGTTTATAGGTCACCTAATCCATTTGAATGAAATATTTTCCTCTGTAGGTAAGGCAAGATTGCTTGCCTTTGTAACAGGCAATTCAAAATGCTTTACATACATTACATTATTACATTACAGTCATTTAGCAGACGCTTTTATCCAAAGCGACTTACAGGAAGTGTATTCAACATAGGTATTCAAGAGAACTACTAGTCACCAGAAGTCATAAGTGCATCTCCTTTCTTAAACAAGCATCTTAAAGCATAAACCAGAGCAAAAGTATAGTGCAGAGGCAAAATACTACGAAAACAATAATTGCAACAAACTAATACGAATATAATAAGTGCTACAAACTACTACGAATAGGATAAGTGCAGTAAACAAATACGAATTCAATAAGTGCAGCGAACTGATACGATGGACAAATGTACATTTAACAACACAATTGAAAAAAAAAAAAGATTAAAAGTACAAATGGAATAAAATTAGATACAGGTACAAAACATAATAGACTAGAATTACAGTTACAGTGCAGAATAAGGTCTATAATGAAAAAATATGTTTTTTTATTACATAAATGAATGACAACTATAAACTATAAATAACATGTGTTGATTGTTTTCCGGCCTCTTCTCCTTTTCTTCGCAGATACTTATGTGAGGCTGACTTTGTTCCCTCGTTTCTTTTGTGCTCCTGCAGAACCCATGCAGCTCCTCCTCAAGGGGGTCGCGGTGCCTGAGAGCCTCCACCCCCTCTCTCCTCCTCCTCCTCCACCCTCTCCTCCACCCTCTCCTCCCTCTCTCCCCCCGGCTCCTCCTGCGTCCGCCCCGGCACCGATTGTTGACAAAAGACGCTGCGAGACGGAGCCACGGAGCCCGGTGCTGGTGAGCAGATCTGCCCGGTTACTCCACTTCTCTCCCCGTTAAAGAAGACCAACACTGGGACTCTTGTGTCGCTTTAACCGTGAGTCACAACGGGCTGCTTTGTGTCCGGAGCAGGCTGCATGTAGCCCGGACGTTAGCCGTAGTAACACCGTGTGATCCGGTGTCATATGATGCTCATCTGTGTCTGCGGCCCGGGGCGGATTATGACAGCCCTCCGTCTCTCTTTGTGTCTTTGTGTGTGTCCTCTCCGGAAGGTGTGGCCGAGGTGATTCGGTTGTCGGTGGTGGTCGGACCGCAGCAGGCCGGTGTGAAGTGGACGCCCTCCTCCTCCTCCTCCTCCTCCTCTTCCTCATATTTACCGAGAAAACCAGCAGCCAAGATGGGTCACTCGTGAGTCGAAGGGTCAGACCGGCGTTACAGGAGGAGGCGGCTGCCGTGGGCAGGTCTATTCAGCCGGGAATGGTGTGAGCTGACACGGATAGGCAGTCTGGATCTGACCGGGGACCCGTCATTCCCCCGGAGCCTCCGTGGCTCCAAGCCGCGTCCTGAGCCCTCCAAGATGGGGAAGTGCGACGGGAGATGCACGCTGCTGGTGATATGTTCACTGCAGTTGGTGAGTGTGTGTTTGTTTGTGTAGTGTGTGTAGTATGTGTGATGTGTGTGCACGGACAAAGCTGGCTCTTCTCACTCACCATAATGATATAATTAGAGCAGCGTGCTTCAGACACACAAGCACATTGTAATCAATTTGTGTCACACTAAAAAAAAAAAGCTTTGAGCTGCAGCTGCTGGGGTGGCATGCTACACTACAGGTGTGTGTGTGTGTGTGTGTGTGTGTGTGTGTGTGTGTGTGTGTGTGTGTGTGTGTGTGTGTGTGTGGGTGTGCTTTGGTGTCAGGGTGGCCTGTCTGTGGAGAGAGGGGTGATAGGCCCATTCTGGTAAAACCATGTGAATGTTAAGCACAACAGGGACGAGGAGGCCCTGTTCACCATCTGGTCTCCATTCTGTAGTTAAAGTTAACTGCTCCTTGCTCCTACAAATAGCTCCAGACTATCCCTCTAAAATGTAATAAGTGTGTAATATGAGACAGTATCAGCTATTCCTGGAGTGAGAACGATGCAGGCGTGGACCACAGCAGTGTGAGGGCCAGTTATCCCGGCTATTGTTTTTCGGGGCTGATGAGCTGTTGTGTGGCAGGGGGATTCGGCCCATAGATTCTCATTAGTTTGGGGGAGCATTTAGGGGGTGCTCCTCTTTTACAGTCACTGGACTGGCTGTGGCTCCAGGCAGTTACCATGGAAACAACTGCGGCAGACCTATGCATGTGTCCCTGTCACTGTCTGTGCGTAGATTTATTTGTGTGTGTGTGAATGAATGAAACCATAATCACTTGTCTGCGTGTGTTGTATGTCCATGCGTGTCGTTTTAATCCTCGGTTGTGTGTGTTTTTTTTCTTCTAATGTGTGTGTTTGTATGACCCAACCCCCTGTCCCCAAGGTGGCAGCCCTTCAGCGGCAAGTGTTTGATTTCCTGGGCTACCAATGGGCTCCCATCCTGGCCAACTTCCTGCACATCATGGCCGTCATCCTGGGCATGTTTGGCACCGTGCAGTTTCGCTTCAGATACCTTATCTTTGTGAGTAATATCCCTTAACCTTCTGGTGATGATGCACAGCTCCTGTTTACTTTAAATTGATACAGCATGAGTGTGCAGTTACTCTCATAGGAACTGATCCGTTTCTCTGTTTGGCAGTATGCAGTATGGCTGGTCCTTTGGGTGGGTTGGAACTCGTTCATTATCTGTTTCTACCTGGAAGTTGGAAACCTGTCTCAGGTGAGTTCTGCCCTAAGAGTAATTATTACTTCTCCAATTGTTTAATTTGAATACTTTTTTTAAAAAATATCCAGTTATTTATAAAAAAAATCTAAAATTTTAAAGCATGAACCTTCATTTTGTGAAGCAGAAATATGTTTTTTTTGCTTTCTTCTTGCATTGTGACCCTTTAACCCTTTAACACGGCCCTGACCTCCACATCAGGAGCCTCTGATTTAAATCATGTATCATATTAAAATGTAAAAAAATCTTTGGTTCCAGCTTCTTATATCAGAGGATTTGCACCTTTTCTCAGTTTTATATAAATGTAGATTAGGCTCTGGTATATTGTGAAATGTTTCACTTTACTCTGACATTTTGACATTTAATCTAAATCAACTTGTGTGTTTTCAGGATAGGGACTTTCTCATGACGTTCAACACGTCCCTTCATCGTTCGTGGTGGATGGAGCATGGTCCCGGTTGCCTGGTAACGCCAGTGCTCGACTCTCGCATGGCCCCTGACGACCACCATGTCATCACTGTCTCTGGGTGTCTCCTCGACTACCAGTACATAGAGGTTTTAAGTTCAGCCATTCAGGTCCTATTGGCTGTAAGTATCTACACACACACACACATATATAGATCGTTTTTTTACATCCACACACACAAAACTAAAATGTTCTAAACATTTTTTTGAAGTATTATTTTGCACTTTAGTTTGCTGACCCTCAACCTACGGACACTCTTAAGTCAGCAGTGACTCAGCCTGTTCAGCAACAGTCACCTAATTTCTGACCGTCTCCTCTCTTAACAGCTTTTTGGATTCGTATACGCCTGCTACGTGAGCAAAGTCTTCCAGGATGACGAGGACAGCTGTGAGTCCTTTTGTCTTCTCTTAAAAGCTTGTTCATCTTTTTCCAGCGCCTTGTTCAGCCGATCAGGTTCACCTGTCATACTGTTGAGAGGGCTTTTGTGTTAGCGATCCACGTCTTTGGATACGAGCGCTGTTAGCTTATTGTTTTCTCCTGCCTGAGTCATGACGAGCTATATCACCAGAGAGGTTTCCCTCTGGGTGATCTGAGCGATCTATCTGAGGGCAGTATTAGAGATGTTTGCCAGAAGATTCCCACTGTCAAGAGTGTCCGTCTGTCTGCTGGCTGGTGCTTGTCTGTGGGCTTGGGTGTGCCATCTGTGTGTCTGAATGGTTCCTCTGCTCATGTGTTTCACTCTCACTCAACAGGGGTAATTAAGTCTGGTAGTTAGAATATGACATCATAAGCTTGACTTCCTATAACAGGAAGTGTCATGCTGTGTCTGTGATGTCTGAACAGATTGTTATGTCATAGTTCTATGCATATATAACAATTTAGGGAAAATTTGAATATAGTTTTTTTGATGCATTAATAATGTTTAATTTATTTTTTATTTTATCTTTGTGTCTCATGACCATGAGCACACAGTATCACAAACAAAACATACAATTATAACAAAACAACGGCAGTTTAAGTACAAGTGATACATTCTGTAAAAAATGGCACCAATTTTGAAAATAACCTTTGGATTATCTGATCGTAATAACAAAATTAATTTAAACATAGATGGAGGGTTTGAATAATACTTTGGTAATATCTCTTGTTCAAATTCTACATAGATATCACGTGATGTCATACTTCTGAGTTCACTTTAATACTTTGCATGAACTGATCGTTCAAAATTAAATGTCAACTGTCGGTTTTGTCACATTTTTTCTAACAACATCAACTTAGACCATATTATTGCAGGTTGTCATTTTAACTTTTAGGGTATAAATTACCAATTTTCATATGTAGTTTTCCCGATTTATCTATATATATTTTTTTTAATACATCTTGCATGTTTTTGGATTATGTGGCCGATGCCAATATTATTATATAGCACTCCTTAAATTGTATTTATAAAGGATTGTGGCCAACATATATACTGTATATTTAACAGTTAACACTTGTTAAATTAAATCAAACACATCTTACGCATTTATTTTCAGCCGTGTCTTGCTTTGTATTGGCCACTAATTCAAACTTATACCAATACATGTGTAATAAACTAATAATGGCCAATATTTCAAAGAAAGCGAGAAAGAAATGCAACAATACAGCATCACAGGAGTCATTCTATTAAAAGTGCAGGTCTTGCATCTGGAGAAAACAGATCTCCTAACTTGTGGTCTACATCTCCACTGACGCAAACAATCAGGGACTTTTTTTTTTTTTTCACCCGGCACCACATAAGTTTGTTCCTCTGAATCGATTGAGAGAGTTTAGAATAATGTATCAGTGACATAGCAGCAGTGAGAGAGATGATGTATCGGTGCACCGTTGCAGATTCTTTACAGTGTAATAAAGGTATACTGAAGGCATTCTGATACCTCTCATGTCACAATAGAATCTGATCTTGAAATACAAGACTTAGTTTAAAAATAGTACAGATTTTAGGGAAAATGTAATGATGTCATCCATTTTCTTTCTTTCTCTTTTTGAAGTTGATTTCATCGGTGGCTTTGACTCGTACGGCTACCAGCCTCCTCAGAAGTCCTCCCATCTGCAATTGCAGCCTCTTTACACGTGAGTAATTCATAGAACATTCTCCATTTTCTCTTTATTTCGTTTTCTTTCTTTTTGATCTTATTGTTGAACTTTTTTTTTCAAAGAGTATGCCACATCTCCTGTTTGTAATGCAAATTCTCAAAAATGACATTATCATGGTTATCCTTCTAGAACCACAAAATACATAATGTTTTCCTCATGACGAGTAAATCAGACTTGATGTGTAAAATCAGTGGAGTGCCCCTTTCACCCACAAAGTACACCGTAACATTGATGTCTGTCGGTGTGAATTCCCCTGATCTCATCCTCTCTGCATCACAGGGCTGGTTAACTGCTGGCAGTGCCCCCTTCAGGACAAACCCTGACGGTGTCACAGTGGATGGAAAGCGGCGGTTGCCTCGATAACACTCAACTCTGTGTGTCACAGTTAACCGGAGGAATGGACTTACCCCAGCCGGAGGGAGAGACGTCTGCGTGTGTGCATGTGTGCTTGTGTCTGAGAGAGAGAAACGTATCCCTGAATAGAATGTACAGAGCTCAGGGAAGAACCAGCATGCCAGGTGGAGTGATAAGATGACGTGGGAGGAGAGGTGCAGAGAACAAGAGCTGGGGACACCTCTGTCAATTCACAGAAGACACACTTCACTAAACTGCCAGCTCTCAACACTCCCACAAGTGTGTGTGTGTATATGTGTGTATGTGTGTGTGTGTGTGTGTGTGTGTGTGTGTGTGTGTGTGTGTGTGTGTGTGTGTGTGTGTGTGTGTGTGTGTGTGTGTGATTGTGTTACACCACAAGACTGGCTGGTGCTTTGTGGTGGCACCCTGGACTCTTACCACTCGGTGTCCCTGTGAATATTTCTTTTTGGGTGCTAGTGTAACAGTGTGTGTGTGTGTGTGTGTGTGTGTGTGTGTGTGGGGGGGGGGGGAGGGGGGTCACTTAATAAAAGGAGGCACGGCTCGTACCTGTTTGTCGTTTTAGAATGTGGTGATGTCGAACTAGAGCAGTCTTACGATACCCATTCCCAGAGCCATCTGTCCGTCCTTCCATGCCGTTAAAACCACTGTTTGATTTCAAGCTATTTACATTAACAACCCGGCCTGGTGAGACAGTAAAACAGAGCTGGTTGGACAGAAAGGATGAACTGCGTAGAGGATCAGGCCGGCCATATTTCATACATTTTATTGATCACTAAAATCAACAATGCATTCATGCGTCTCTCAAAGTTTTCCAACTTTATCAGCTTGTGTCTCTCAAGCCCAAACAAATTAGTTCCTCGAAGTGAAAAAGTCAATAAAAAAGAGTCACAGAAATACATTTTCATTTTTAAAAAAGGCGAAACTATTGGGCACTGTTAAATTTAAACAAAATGTCACTCAAATAGCAGTAAAAAGTGCATTTGTCTGGGACTATTTTCAGCCACGCATGTGCTCCACTAGTGAGTACTTACAGCAGCAGGACGTTAGATGTGGGATCATCTCAAAATATACTACAAAGCCGAGCTTCATCAGAATGAAGAAACACGTCAACCAGAGCAACAGTGTGGCTCATGGATGTGGTTTTTTAGTTTTGGACAACAATGAGGAATGAGATGTGGCTACAAAAACAATCATTTGTAGTAGGATTATTCAATTGTTAAAATTGGGTTTTCATGTGATTAGTTGAAAATAACGAAAATGTAAAAATATCACCAGACTTCCTTTAAAGTTCTACATTTCTGCAAAAATCAAGTCAAATGTGGTGTGCAGGATATTTTGTTTTCAGGAACATAAATTCAGCCTACTGTTCTTGTAATGCCGTTGACTATGGATGCAGATGGCTTTGGGATCAGGCATTAGTGTGTCTTGGGGGGGGGGGAGCGGTGGGGATACTGTGCATGTAAATAACCAGCCAATGATTGTTTTGTTGGTTCCATTTAGAAAAGGGGGGATGCATTAGGGGGTGGTAGGGCTTGGGGAAGATGGGTACACATCAAAGGTTTACTTCATACCTGTTTCTCTTCATCTCTCCTCTAACAGAACAGTAGCTAATTCTCCCTATCATCTTTCTGAAAAACTACATTCACTGCATTGTGTTCTCTGCAGCTCACTCCGATAAAGGAGACCTGAGAGGAACACAATGTCACGATCAGTCGTTTTTGTAGATGTAATTGGAGATAAGAAGAGGGAAAAGGGAGACAGGTATGACGTGAAGACCTTACTGAATGTAAGGAGAAGTTTGAAATAATAAAAAATACACTTTCTACGTTAAATATTACTTCTGTTTTCATCTGTAGACACATTTGTCTCACTGAGCTTTACTAAAGCTTTAATAAAATGAGTGCTTTCATTCCTAATTTTGATTATATTAATATCTGGATTATGGGGCACAGAATATCATTTTTGGCAGATTAGTTTAGAAGATTATGTGTAAAAAAAAAAACATGCCCTCTGGTGATATTGTACAATGAAGAATTTGTTTTAATATGATGCATTTTTATAGAAAGAGAGCCCAACATTACAAAAAGAACACAATGATACTCATGAATGGACTCATTTATTGTGTACAGTGCTAAGGAGTGAGCTCACTGTGACCCTTTCATTTATTGGTACTACGATAATGTTCTGATTGTCAAGATAATTTCATAGAATGGTCTTCCAATATGAGCAAAGTAGCACTGTGCTTTTCATAAAGTCACTCATCGGTGGCTTATTCTTTATGATTCTAAAAAAGAAGATGCATTTTCTTGATGTAAAAGTTTAGTGTATTAATATTTTACAAAGGGTTGACTCAGCAATACTCTTTGTTTAATTTGCTATAACTAGTTTCTAGCTTATTTTTCTGCCATCAAATGCAAACATTACCAATACAGCAAACAAAAAACCTTGTGGAGGTGGGAGAGTGCATATTGGTGACCTATTATTATTATTATTAAAAAAAATTGCAACTGTGATGCAAGAAAACGACCTCCTGTCTCAACATCTATGTAAGTACACCATAAACTGTGACTTTATAGGGATACACTTAGAGCTATTTAATCAGATATGACTGGACCACACATGTATGTTCACTAAAACACTAAAACAAATGTCCTTATGATCACCATAGATTGTTTTGGGCCTGGCACACTATCTAGGTGCATTACGTCACCCACACACCGGTTTGGGGTGCGACTCGGCCGGCACCTTCCCAAAACCCAAAGGTGTATTTTTTATTATTTGGGCCTATTTTCACGCCATCCTCTCACATTCCGGAGGGTAACGGCCGCACACTCTCTGACCGTTTGTCGCAGCGCGTTGCCATGGCTGCCAAGCACCTCGTTACCGTAGAGACCGCGGTACATTGTGTGCAGTCCAGCCCCGACGAAACCACGTTAAATACCCGTATGTTCCAATGTGTTCTAGTACAAGCACCACTAATGCCATATGGTAATAAATATAAATATATATTATTTTTTTAATATTTTATTTTTGTTTACTAAATAATTTTTTTTAGTGACGTACTACAGCAAACAGTCTTTTTTTTAATTATTTTTTTTATTTATACTTATTTATACTTTTTATTTATACTAAAACAACGCATTATAAATACACCACACAATACAGAGAGACTACACAACAAAGGGATCGGTCCGGTATGACCCTCCCTCGCCTCCCGGTTGGCGCAATGAGCCGCTCTCCGTCGTGCCTTCCCAGCATGCAGCGCTCTCGCCTGCTCCTCCGTCGAGCCGCCATGTTGTCGGAGTGAAAGCCTGTGCTGTCAGAGAGAAACTGGGGCTGAAATCCGCGTCCATCCTCCCTCTCCGCCGGTGAGTATCCCCTCGTCCCCGGTTGCGGTAGCACTGGACGGTCCTTGTTAACGCATCAGTGCGGGTATTATTGCAAATGGCGGCTCTCAGAGGGGCCAAACGGGAGGATTTCTGGCGGCAGAAGCGGCTGCCTCTCTGTGCCTCCTTCCTCCCGTTGTGTCGGTCTTCCGCTCCAGACAGCTCGCAGGCCTTTGTTAGCATCCGCGTCACGGGGACCTGTGTGACCCACAGACAGGTACAGACAGGTACAGACAGGTACAGACCCCTGGGTGTCCATTAATAAGAGGACGAGGACGTTATGGCACCATTGTCGCTTTTTAAAAACACTGTGTTGCCCGTGTTTGTCCACCGGGCTGAGCTGGAGTCTGGAGGCCGTGTTATTGTTGGTAGACATGGGCATCGAACCCATCATACTGTCTCCGAGACGCATGACAATGAAAGCTCCGGGTACCGTGTCCACCCTGTCCACTGGGCTCCTACACACGTCCTCTGGTCTTGCTGTCTGTGAGCAGGGGACATGTTTCACGTCTCACGTTGTCTCCTGCTCGTCCTGTCACACCCCTGTCTGTGCCCGGTATGCGGGGGTTTGATCCCCGGTATTGAATAATGATCAACCCGCTTACATCGTGGACTGTGGTGCCTGTTTCCTGGTGCCGAATTCAGCTTGTAGCCTGACATGCCGTGTGCGTTTCGCTTTGGGGAATGGCCACTGTGTTGTGGATTTCCGGGTGTTTCTGTACCTGGTTTCGAGCTGTAGCAAAGGAAATACAGAGCTCATTTTTTTTTTTTTTTTTGTCCCCATACAGGAAAACACATGCATGTGAATGATCACTTGTTTTTACCTTTTTGGGGGGATTGTTCTGCTGGTTGGTTTGTGTTTTTGTGTCTTTATGGAGTGTGTTGCACAGTGGTTTCAACAGACTTGTAGCCTGTAGGGACATTAATGTGACTAACAGAGAGATTAGAGCTTTTTGTATAAGGAGAGGTTGTAAAATACAAACTATATCCCTCTGACTGCTCAAAACCACTGAGGATGTTTTGCCCATATTGACCATGACCACCAAAGAGTGTGGCCTATGCACATTGCATATTTCTTTGGTTTATCATTGCTCAAATAATGACAACCGGCCCACCACCCTTCACCCAGGTTACATGACAGGGCCCCTCCGACCACTAGTCGGTAACCTCCCTTGTGCAAACTTACTGATACTTTAAATAGTTCCCAGTTACACAATTCACTTAGTTTCCAGTTTATTAGGAATACTTAGTTTAAAGTAATGCCCCCTTTTTTACGGTCAACACAACACTATGGTCATTTTGGAGAATGTAGTTTGTGGTGCTGTTGAACTTTGTGTTACACTGAAAGGTGTTTTAAAATGTTAGTCTACCGTCACTGACGGAAAATAAAAATATTTATAAACATCTCTCAGTAAAATGCAACACAAACCACAGCCTTCAAAATGACCATTAAGTTGAGTAAACATCTTTCAATTCAACAAAGGTGAACATTCTAATCTTCATGAAATTTATATTTATTGCGGGACTGATTTGTTTTAGCGGGGTGCTCTTAATACACTAGCAACTGAGTTTGTATTCTTGTTATGGTTTGACATATCAGCTGCGACAGTGTGAACTCCTACTATGAGCAGTGATCTGCAACCACCTCCCAGCCAAAAATATGCTTGTGCAGGTTTTGTTAACAAGCAGTTTTCCTGTGGATAGAACTCATTGCACCAGAGAAGTGTAACAAATTTGTTACTGATATGCAGATCAATGCGACAAGTGTTGAAACTGTAATTTAGGGATGCTAAAGGTATACACGTTTGTAGTTCAACGTGCCGGCTGGGATTAGTAAACCATGGGAAATGTTATGGTGGTTACTTTCTTCTGATAACGGTAGAAATACTAATAGACATTTTTGACAAGTTTAATTCGGTTTCTGACAATTTTGAATGAAGTGCGTTTTACAGCGGATAAGCGAGGGGAAATCCCTGTAGTCTGACTGGAGTGTGGTGGCTTTGAGGAGAGAACATGAATAGTACGTTTGTATGTAAAAAAAAAAAAATATCCAAACCGCTGATGATTTGTGTTTAACATATTCACTTTAGCGCGCGTTGCATCTCATCGTTAAAGGGGATAATATTAGCATGTCCACCTGGTTTCTATCACTGCCGAACAGAGCTCCTGTAGATAAATAACCAAGACTACTGCAGAATCGTTTGTCCCGGTTACGAACTCTCCCACTGACGGCAAAAGTAGGCATTCGTATTTTTTTGTGCCAATAAAGACTTTATATTCATGTATGGGAAACTTTAACCTCTATGGTCCAGAGTTAGATATGTTTGGTTCAAGCCACATACAGCAGTAGAGAAGCGTTCACATATGTCATGCTGACTGTCAATACAGTCAGGCAGGTTTGCAGTTAAATCACCTGCCTCCTGGGCTTGTAAAGTTATTCACTGTTTATATCTGTAACTGTTGATCCCTGATCTCTCTATTCTCTTCCTTCTGATTATCACCAATTAATTAGTTTTAATGGTAGTTAACTAATTAGACAATTTACATTACATTTGATTAGTGCTATACTGCAGAATGATGCAGTTCTTAATGCAAAAATAGACATTACATCAGTTAATTTTAACTAGGAGACTACTTCAACCAACTGCTGTAGTGTTTTCCTGAGGTGAAAATATGTTTCTTCTCTTATGCCATTTCTGGATAGAATTCCTGACAGGCTACCTTACTCAGTCAGTTGCATTGTTCTGTATATACTCAGTTGTCGATTCATTTCGTTGGTCTGGATGATTCAAGGCTCTGCTTCCTGACAGGGTCCAGCATCACCCTGTTTGGGTTAGTTTTGTCATGATGACCTACTCTCTGCACATTTTCCTGCTTTTTACACTTGCTAAGAAATCAATAATTTGACACAAAATATAAAAAAACATATATATTTTATTGATTATAAAACGATTTATTGATTCTGCTAAAATACGGTGTCCATATTAGCAGATTGGTATTTAGAAATAACATTCAATAGAATGCCAAAATTGAGATGAACAAAGCTGTGTAGTAACTAAAACTTATGCAGTTTACAACACCATCACTCCAAAAAAAATAAAAAAAATTTTTTTACGAATAATGTTCAGGCTTTTGAGAGGTGTTGATTCAACCTTTATATTTACTGAGGTTTTAGTTTGTTGTGCTGTTGAATTGGTGTGCATTACTCTGATATGTGTTTCTATTAGTCTACCCTCACTGATACAAGCCCAAAGGACAACTATTAGAAATGCGTTTTAACCTTCTCAAAGGTAGTTTTATTGCAATGCACCTGTCATAGGCTGCAATAGTTTTAGCTAGGTTTACCAAATAAACAGACAGCTGAGTGTAGTTTGACATGAAAACCAATGCAAAGTACAGTATTTGTTTCATCTTTGATTTGGCCTGCAGTTGTCAAATGTGGGAGTACAGTAGTAGTGCTTACTTTTTTCATTCCTGTAGGATTGATGTATTGAGAGATTTATAGAACAGCAACACAGATCCTGAACTTTGATCATGAACAATTTTTGGATAGCACAACCCATTTGTTTTTCTACATATTTTGTCTTTGTCAGACTGCCACAACAGGTTTTTTTTTTTTTATAAAGTATGGTTGTTGCACATGGATCATATCTTGTCTTCGTCAGCTACTATAGTATGAGTTGGCACAAGGTTCTCAGTACACGCGTTATTGGTGGACAGTTGCAAAGATTAGTCTGACTTGCTGAATCACTCTGACCAGATTCATGTCGTCACAACAGGTTTGCATGCTTAAACTACACTCACTTGCCAGTTTATGAGGTATACTCAAACGTGTGCAAAAATGTTTGCAATCAATACAACAGCTCTGCATTTAATCCTATGATTGCAATTGTTTTAATATTCATTCCTAGTTATAAATGATTATAGTGAGGTGTTAATTCAACATCAATGTCATTTTGTAGGCTCTACTTTGTGGTGGAGTTTATTTGTGCCACATACCTTACTTTCTGCAATTATCCAAAAATCCAATGGAAAAATCCAATTGGCTTTTTTTGTCGATGAACCAGTACAATGTTAACTTCAGGGGTTGGCCTACCAAAATATGCCTTCTCTGCAGCACTATTATATATTGAAACAGTAGCAGCTTCAATGAAAAAATAATATTAGTATCTTTATGACAGATTTAAGGCACCTGTACTCAATAAACTGACAACTGAGCACAGGTAATCGTCAATAGTTCTGTGTGAAACTCAGAGCTTATCAAAAAATGTTGTGAGTTCAATGTATTGATACTGTGTGCCACTGTTTGCATGACCGATGTGTTTCTCTCTGGACAGGCTGTGGTGGAATGAGCAGTGTGTGTGTGTTGAAGAGGAAAGCAGTGCTCTGGCAGGATTCATTCAGCCCCCACCATAGAAGTACATCTCCCAGCATGCCCGTGGTGCTGAGCAGCGGAGGACATGCCCCTCCAACAGGGCAGACCCCTCAGGCCACACCCCCCAGCCAGCAGGTAAAGCCCAGCACCTTGACATCCTAACATATTTCATTCTGTGAAAATGAAATGACTGTGTCCAGTCTGTGCAGTTGTTTTTTCAAGTATTGTAGCCATTTAAGTGTCACTATAATTAGAGTATTTTGGATTCTCCTTTACAGTTCAAAACTACCAAATAATGCTTGCAATATTTACAGTCAGTAAGACTCTGTGGAAAGGTATACGTCTATTAACTTTGCTAAGCAACTATTGGCAACACTATTTGTCATTTTCTGCAGATCATAAAATTTGAAAATGACTGCATCAACTTTAGCAGGTTGTTGGTTGCTGGCTTCAAGCTAAACCGTATTAGTTAGGCTATCCCTTTCAACAGCATCATTGGTATGGTAACTGCTAATCATTAGGTAGAGCTGGAAGAGTCTCCACTTTGCCTCAAAGTGAATTATAACACTGGACAAAGAGTAGTAATTCAGGTGGCATCTTTGACTTTGTTCAGATGAATTTGTTATGAATCCAAAAGTATACCAAATGTGTTAGAGTTGTTGGAAGTCATCACCTGGTCTCTTATGATGGTAATTTGACATTCATTAATAATAATAATTAAAAAAAGAACGAATAAATGACTGAAAATTGTAATTTGCAGCTAGTTAAGTGAGTCTTGTATAGCCACATCTATCTCAAAAGCTGCCTGTCGGTGCTAAATAAAGTTCTGGACAGTGTTGAAGTTATGTAGCTGTTAGCCTTTCATTTTTGCTGCTAGTCAGGCGGGTTAGATGTGTTATTAGATATGTAATCAAGACAATCTCTAGTGTCTACTGAAATGCAATCGACAA
Source organism: Anoplopoma fimbria (assembly GCF_027596085.1). Lineage (NCBI taxonomy): Eukaryota > Metazoa > Chordata > Actinopteri > Perciformes > Anoplopomatidae > Anoplopoma > Anoplopoma fimbria. The sequence continues at coordinate 4,119,595 of NC_072458.1, read as the reverse complement.
CTCAGATCCCAGACTGCATTATGGGTGTCGTGTCTCAGCTTCAGTGCTCTGTAAGATGTCTAAAAAAAGGATAATCTGTATTTCTAAAATGTTGCTTCTTGATAACAAGGTTGGCATTTTTCATGACAAATTCTGGAAAAAACAGTCCAGTTAAAGTAGCAATTAAGTCTGAATGACATCTTGGTAACTTGTTCTGCTGCACGCTTTGCGTGTAAAGAAAATGACCAAGCCCATCTGCTTCCAGAACATGCTGACTGATTCCTTAATGATGGTGTGTTTTGGAGAACTTTGTGTTTACCCTCAAAATGAGTAAGAAGATGTCAACTTCAGTTTGCCAGTGGAAAAAAAAAGGGCTGCCTTTTTTTGGGACATATTTAAGTTTTAGAAGAGAGGATGTGGCCTTAATACCTTAACCAATGGTGCTTTTTGACGTTTAGGATTATTTATTTTTTAAATGTATATGATAAATGTTGAACTCCCCAACATGTGGTCAGATTGTTTCCACTGTTTGTTTTTTTTTGGTTTTTTTAAGCAGACTAATGACTAATAATGAAGAACTAGTTTCCGATATTTTATGCTAAGAGACTAAAGAACGGTCTTTCTGTCATTGGGGCACAGAGCCTTGTGTTGCTGAGAACATAAAATAATCAGATTTTGTTGTGTTGATGGTAATTGATTGATCTGCCTTTTTTCTACTATACGTAAAATCATGTATTTTAGCAATGCTATTGGATTATATTTAATCGTATGTTCCACATATATTTGAAAGAAGGTATGCTTGAGTTTGTTGTTGTTTTTCTAAATAGTCAACTCTATAAAACATAGGGAACTAAATACTTAAAATCCAGACCATACCAAAATGTCCCCAGTTGTCTGCTTGTTACAGTTGTTGGTAATTACAGGATAATGTGAGCGTGTGTGTGTGTACTTGTCTCTAAGGGTGTGGCGGGTGCTGGACGTTCCCAGGATGATGCCATGGTAGACTACTTCTTCCAGCGGCAGCACGGTGAACAGCCTGGCAAACATCGCTGGCCAACTGGAGACAACATCCATGACAGCCAGGTGTGTGTATTTGTTGGTGTTTTTGCGTTTGTTTGTTTTGTGTGTGTGTTGTACAAGTAGAAACACTGATGTTGTTACTGTAGTTTCATGGGTACTACTGTTTGCTTGTACAAAGTCACAGAAACATTTTTGCACAAAAAACTTTATGTAACCATAAAATCTAGCCAAATACATATTTAAGAAAAATTTCACAAAATACTGTGATAGCTTTCATGGTGTGTGGGGTTAGGGAAACCGAGTATTTCATAGTTTTAGTTCTTACTTTCAATACTCAATTTAATGTTAGAAATCCCACATAATACATGTTTAAATTGATGCCAGTTTAAATAACCTTTTATTCTTTAAAAACTTTAAATTGTAGCATTACCTACTGTTCTGCAAATCATCTATGAAGGCAATTACTTATTAACAAAGGTAATTAAAGCTGGTTTTATGTATATACATTAGTGGAGCGTGAGAGACATAACTGGGCTCTCTGTCTGCAGGTGCGATCCATGGACGAGCTGAACCACGACTTTCAGGCTCTGGCTCTGGAGGGACGCGCCATGGGAGAGGTGAGACATCATGTTTGATATTCAGGGGTTGTCTATGGTCTAGAAGAAGGTGATTTATGTGACCATGTAGCTTTAATGCATCATCTGATAATGGAGCATTTTGGGATGTGGTTACTCACAGCATGTAAACAGTTTTTACATTTAAACTCTCTGGATTTTTAGGGGTCGAATGATAAATGTCAACATTTGACATGAAAATGGCTGACATATATTTTGTGATAAGTGCACCTGACTGAACAGTCAGGAGTCAAACTTGACTAACAGGAAATACAAGGAAAAATAGATCAGTTGCTCACTCGCAGGCCTTTCTGGCAAAAGTAGTGTAGACTTCTATTGGCATTGTTGTTCCTGAATGAAACGCTCTGAAAGATGAGAAGAGACAAAGCTGAGGTGTTTTATTTAATTTAAGCTGCTCGGACTGGCTGTTGGTGTAACCAGTCTACACAGTATTTCTGTTAAGGTTTCAACTGTTGAAGTCATTGTAAATTTATTTTTAAATAAAAAATGTAAGTTTAAGTTGACACTTTTATTTCATGACTTAATTGAAACGACAACGTAAATGAAAAAATGATTTTGTTTAAATTTCTGTTCCTCATGCCCTGACGAGTAATAACGAGACAAAATGGTTGTCTCTGTGCGTACAAACAAAGGATGCCAATTTAGATTTATATAGCCGACCCTAAACAATCAATAGATGTTAACAGACAAGTTTAAAACGTAGGCTACTATAAAGAATGGACGTTTGTCTGCGACCCATTTAAAAAAAACAATACAACATTATTTTTTGTCTTTCTTACTGGCGGAAAGGTTCTCTACTGTTTTTTTTATTCACAAAAAGCAACATGTCAATATGCGCTGAGTTAACTCTGATGCCAAGTCTGTTGACTACGCAGAGATAGAGGCTCACTGAAGCAGCCAGCCGCAGGAATCACCTCTGATTCAGGGTCCTGGAGAAATTAAGGTCAAATATTGTCTGGGTTCCTTGACCTTGAAAACAATTGATAGGCAGGCTCTATAATAAAAATGACCTCATCATGAATGCTTGACATCTTTGTATTCTTTTCGGCCGGAGCCTCTGCATCATCCGTCTCCATCTGTGTTTCATACTCGCTTTCTTTGTCAGCTTTCATGTTTCACGGTGCGAGTGGAGCAGAGGGAAAGAGTTAAAGTTGTCTGTACAAATTGCAGGCTCTGTATTTAATATTATATTTTTAGACTTGGATTCCAGTGGTGGCTTTTGGATTGTTACTACTTGTGTTATCCAAACATTTCCAATAACCCCAGAGCGCTGTAAAGTCATGATGCATTGCAAAGGGATTAATAAAAATGTGTTGTGAATTTCAGAAACAATTGCATTTAACCAAAAATTCTACTAAAATCCAATACTGTTGGCATGTGGACTTTAAAAGACTTACACACAGTGAGTAGGGATGGGTATCGTTAGGTTTTAATCAATACTAGTACTCTTTTCAATAATGCTTATCAATACTATTATTGGTTCTTCTTGAATATATTGTAAGAAAAAGGAAACTTAAGATAGGAAACGTCAATGCTTTATTATTCTTGCATGTATACAAATAGTCTTTCTTGAGCAGCAATACAAGAAGCTCCAAAATCTTTCAAATGCATTTGCAGCTAAACAATTCGCTCAGGGATTAGATTTCATTTATTAAACTATTAACAGAAAACTCTGTATGGCATTGCTAACGTTACTCCGTAACTTCTATAGTACCTATAGCAGAACCATTAATTCTGGACCTGATGAATACTCCTTGTTTTTACAAATTTAGAACCAGGTTCTGGTGGGCATCCCTATGTGTAAACTTTAGTGGCATCTTGTGGCAAGGTTTCAACAATGTGACGTTCTGCTCACCGCTCCCTTTCCAAACGTGTTGGAGAACCTACAGAGGCTTTTAGGTAGGGGTAAATATCTTTAGGATTGTATTACTGCAAGGAGCTGCTCTTATGAATACTATGTTCTTTTCTATGACAAATGGTTGCTTTTAAAAGCATATCAAGTATTTAAAAAACAATTAAATTCAGAACAGGATTAGACAGTTTAGATATAACTAAACATTGTTTCTAGAGCAGTAACAATAATGTTTACAGCAGCAAAGTCACTATATAGTCAATAATGCCTCATTGGAAACCAATCTAAAATGTCACACTGCTGTGTGTGAAGTCGGAGGAGCTCAGCATCAACATAGAGGGCAGTTGATCATGCTCCCTTCAGCGTGATATTAGATGATACCGAAACATTAAAAATTACTAATAAAAAGCACCAGTAATATTGGAGCTCATCGATACTCTGATCTTTTAATATTCCGGGGCACGTTTCATAGTTTCGGTAGCCTTCCCTACCTTAAGGTAATGTAAAAAAGCGTATGGCACTCGCTAGAGAGCCAAACATCAACTATTCTTAGTTTCAGTTCATATGTACACATTATATTCTATTCTGCTAATGTATCCCCCTAAATGTTAGACACTGTTCCTTTTATACAAACCACACATTTTAATGTAAAAGACTGAAACCTAATTTAGAATTTCCTTCAGTAATTGACACTGGAAGTGTGTTATTTTGTCTCTGCTCCACTTATCTACTTATGCTTTCCTGTTTTTGTTTGTTTGGGGTGCAGTCAGGGCTCAAAGTACCTCCAACAGACTGGTGTGTCATTTAAAAATTGTAATGAATGCAGCAAAGTCAGCTTAACATCAAAACAAAAGCAACAGACATTCTGAAGGTTTTCCTGTTGGTAAGATTTGAGGACCTTTCTGCTCACATGGCCAGTTATACAAACTAATCGTTTGTGCAAAGATTTGTTCTTATTTTGCCCATTCTGCCATGTGCTTGCAATATCTGGCCAACCATTTTTACCTTGTCTTTTTTCCTTTTCTGCCTGTTTCTCCTCTGTTTTCCTGTGTGTTTGTAGCAGCTACTAACTGGTAAGAAGTTCTGGGAGTCAGATGACTCTGGGAAGGACGGACCAAAAGGGATCTTTCTGGACCAGTGGAGGGACAGTGCATGGGGTGCCTCAGGTATACACCAGTTAGCTTAGTTAGGTTTGTGACACGGCGGAAGACAGTAGGCAGTTTTGTTTCACAAGCACATAAGGAAACCACCAGAACAATCACTGTGTGGTGTCAAAAATCACCCGTATGTTCCAGATGTATTATATCAATAAAACGCAGTTGTATCATTCGGTATTGTGACAAAAGGAAAATCCCTGCATTTCGGAAGCAGTTTGGCACCTCATTTGTGTATAATTTTTAGCTGCAGAGAAAGTTAAATATACAAGCTCATTTTAGAGTGAAACACTTTTCACTGGTTTTAACTTCAAATTGTGAATTATATGGCACATTTCTTGGACCTTGCAGGGAATTGTAAAACAATCCTGTTTTCATAAAACTGCTGGGATGTAATCTGCATTTGTCCACATTGCTGATGGTGAATATCTTAATATCACATCCCATGAAACATGAACAGCATCTGATGCGATCCAAGACCTAGTTCAGACCCAGTCCCAGTGTGCCAAGAAACAAAGAAAATCTTCTCCAAAGACCCCGAGGATCATAAGGGGAGAATAATGTAAGAAATCCCAATGCAGCTGTATGCAATGGAGACAATTACAAAGAATTAACAGAAAATTGTAATAGAAAAAAATCAAGACCCGAGGGGTCTATAAACCATCAATGGGATTATAATTAGACTGATATAATTAATGTCTAATAAAGTCTTGTAAATTAAAGTGAAAAAAATACGATTTAAATGGAAACATCTATTAAAAGGTCACAAAGAACTGTACACAAGACTCTGAAACTGATGACTGAAGCCACTGAGGACAGTCCGCCCCAACAGGGGTTTCCATCAGTCCCCGCAGGAAGAGAGCACAGGAAGCACTGAGTTCACTTCCCGGGAAGCAGCACAGTCCGAGCGGGGAGTGCTGTAAAGCTCACACGGCCGGAGTTGCAATCCACTTTCACTGTCTGAGTTGAACTACAGCCGATTGCTTCCCAGTATAAAATAATTAAGGTTATTATGAAGCTATGGCGGAGTAAAACAGACTGTCGACCTGCCACAGTCTAGGTAATTAATGTTAAAATGTCACCATCTAAGCAAAATCTGATGTGGGAACATTCAGGCCTTCTGAGCAAATGCATAGTCTGACTTGTTGGGGTAATAAAATATGCAATAATCTAAAAGTGGAATATGCAGTGTGATAACTTTAAAAAAATATCTGTAATGTAAATTATTATCATGTTAATGGTGCTTGTGTGTTGGAAGCTGTCATCTTCAAGCCTGAACAGTTTTTCTCTGTGCATGCACGTTATTAAAGGTCCCTCTTCCTATCATGTTAGATCACTCCGTGTCTCAGCCAATCATGGTGTCCCGTCGGCCAGGGCAAGGTTTCCATGGCGGTGGTGAAGTAGGGGTGGGCTCGGTGATGTCACCCCGGTCCGAGAGTGGAGGGCTGGGAGTTAGCATGGTGGAGTATGTCCTGTCCTCCTCGCCAGCCGACAAACTGGATTCCTGCCTCCGAAAAGGACCTTATGTAAGTCTGAAGACAATGTCCTCATAATCACTTTCTCCTCTGCATCACTATTATTGTAATCGTAACAATCCTGCCTTTTCGTTAAACTACTTCAGCATCACACCTTCATTAACCTGAACACCCTATCCATCATTTTTCTCTCACTGTTTATCCTCCGTCAGCCACAGGTCTTTCACCTTGTCCATCTCAGTCTGTCCTTCCCACTCTGCACTGTTTGTGTGATTGCCATCTGTCACATATTCAGTGCCTCTGTATTTCAGCTTGTCACTGTCTGTTATGTTTCTGTCCTCCCCGTCACACAGGGACAGAGAGATGGAGAGGTGGAGGAGGAGAAGAGGGAGAAGCCGAAGGCAACATTTGAAGGAGAGAAACTGAAAGAGTTGACAGAAGTAGAAGCTGATGTAATCAACGACGTCATCAACCCCAATGGACTGCCCGTGCAGAACGGCCTTGACGTCGACGTCAAAGAGTTCTGGTAGGACTCAGCGTGAAAGACAAACAAACACACACTCCCAACTTTAAAAGCTTCTTGTTTTAAAAGCAGCCTTTAGATGTAAACTGAACTCCTCCTCTTCTCTCTGCAGTCGTCCCCCAGGCAACATGGTGGTCCCCGGTCCTGAGGGTGACCTGCTTGGTGGTCCCGGGGGTGTAGGGGCTGATGGCATGACACCCATGGGAGGTGGTGGAGGCCCCAAACCCCAGGAAGACTTCTCTGGCGTGGAACAAGGTGGCGTCACTATGGACCCCATGGAGTCAGTGATGGAGCCGCTGCAATTTGACTACAACTCCCAGATGCCCATGGACTCTCAGCCCACTGTTGGCTTATTTGATTACGCCAACCAGCAGCAGGTGAGGGCAACGGGCAGAGAGTAGTATACAAACATTTGTCATAAGCTCTTCATTAGAGCTAGCATGATAGTGATATGATACTCATGATATTAAAGACTGATTCACCTGTCGTTCCAGCTGTTCCAGAGAAACAACGCCCTTGCAGTGCAGCAGTTAACAGCAGCCCAGCAACAGCAGTACGCCTTGGCAGCAGCACAGCAGTCTCACATTGGTAAGAGAGTGTTGGGCTAATGCATGGACGTATGAAGGACGTACGTTTAAGTGCATTTGAGTTTCACTGTCAGCATGCTCTTAAAGGGAAACTATCATCCGGCTTTGTCGTTTCATTGTGGTTAACCTATCAGCTATCGCGAGACTGGAGTTGGAGTTCAGAGGCAACAAGATTGGTCAATACTAGTCAGATTGTAAACTGAAACCAGAACGCTTCCTCTACCAAAATCTTGTCTCGTTGCATATGAATGCAGAATCCGATAATGGAGATTACAATGTGGGGGATACATGCAAATAAACAGTTAGGCTTCCCTCCGTGTTACTGGTCCCAAAGCTCCCTGCTCATCCGGTTGACTTTTGCACTCAGTCATTTGCTAACCAGTGAGCGGGTTAAAGTCGGTTAAAAATTGCCAAAGTGTCCCTTTTAACTAACGCAAGTTAATTTAAAGTCAAGTTTTTTTTAAATGATTTGTCTTATTTTAGTTGGTTTTGCCATCATTCTTACTGATATATAACATTGTACACACTAGTTTAGTACTAATGGGAGTTCACTAAAAACACCAAATATCTCCATTAAAAGGCTTTACAACAGAATGGAAAGTTCGACCATGTGATTTTACCCATAACTCTGTTTTCTAATCCATTTATTAGAAGTTAAAAAAAAAACACTGAAATGTCAGACCAAGAGTACCAATATTTCTATTATATTTGCAGGAATTTCATACGTGCTAGTGACTCATCAACAGTGACTCAGTGGGTGCTGCAATTTTAAGATTTCATTTTGGAGCAAAAGAAAACAGACGTTGCAAAAAACTACATATCGTTGCAGTCAAATGGTAACTAATGCTGGGTTAATATTTCTTAGGTTTACTCAAAGGCATTTAAAGCCTTTCAGGAGAGATTAATTTTGATCAGAATCTTGATTACAGTGTTAGTGTTTCCTGAAGTAGTTATCCTGTGTTGGAACTTTATTCTAGGAGTTATCCGTGAATTTATTCCATGAGTTACGGAAAACCTTTTGGCCCTGGTTCACCTTTTTTACCCTCCATGTGTTCTCAGGTCTGGCTCCAGCATTTGTGCCCAATCCTTACATCATCAGTGCTGGTCCACCAGGGACAGACCCCTACGCAGCCGGACTAGCAGCAGCAGCGACACTCGGTAAGACCCTTATTTTAAAATGGACCTTGTGCTCCATGTTGATTAACTTCCCACAGTAAGGACATGCATAAACACAGACGTCCTATCTCACCTGTATTTTGCATATTTGTTTGTGCCCAGGTCCGGCAGTGATGCCTCCCCAGTACTACGGTGTGACCCCCTGGGGGGTCTACCCTGCCAACCTTTTCCAGCAGCAGGCCGCTGCAGCCAACAACTCGGCCAATCAGCAGGCACAAAACCAGGGCCAGCAGAACCAACAGCAGGTCAGTTGGCTGCTCGCCCAAAAAACTGGCTTGCCGATTCTCACTGGCTCAAGTTGTTTCTGTCAGATCTCTCCTTATGTGCCAGTTGATATTTGCATTCAGTCTGACTGCTGCTCGACTTGGGTCGATAGGCAGAGAACTCTACATCCTGTGTAGTCTATAAACCAATCAGCAGGAAATGTTTCATCTAACTGCTGTTTATTTACCCCTGTTTTGCTCTAATATGCTTATGCTTATAAAAGGAATGTGCTCCGATCCTGGCTATTCATTGCATGCCACCTTTTGTCTCTCTGTGTGTGGGCACATTGTTTTAGATATTAACTCGTGGAGAATGTGAACATGATAGAAAGTTATGTCTACAGCGCACCACAGGTTCTCTGCTTTGGAACAAATTCTGAGGCACCGTTTTTGAATAGATTTACATATTCATGACGATGCAAATACCTTGTTTTTCTTCCTTTTTAATAGGTGATGCGTGGCGGGGGCAACCAACGACCTTTGACCCCCAGCCAAGGTCAACAGGGTCAGCAGAATGATCAGCTGGTTGCAGCAGCAGCAGTAAACTCAGCCCTTGCCTTTGGGCAGGGGTTGGCAGCAGGAGTCCCCGGTGAGTCAGACACTCAAATGAACTCAACAAATCTAATTACATGTGCTATTACAGCACAAAATTCCAGATATCTTAATTAATTAAATAATGTTCAATCATTGACAGCTGAAATCATTCACAAATGCATATAGCTACATGAAAAAATATACTATAATAAATTTAGGTGCACTATAAATAATAATTTGCTGCTATCTCTTTCTCAGGCTACCCAGTCCTGGCCCCTGCAGCCTACTATGATCAGACAGGGGCCCTCGTGGTAAACACTGGAGGTCGGAGTGGCCCTGTCCGCCTCATGGCCCCTGCCTCTGTCATCATATCTCCTTCCGCAGCACAAGCAGGTAAGACGGCAATGCACTTTGAGCCTTAAAGGTTTGGCCTGTCTCTGTTGTTCACTGCTGGCAACAGGATAAAGAAGGATGTCATGCACACAAAACAACAGATTGCACAATGTGGCCTTTGAAACATGTTCTGAATGTCCCACTCATCCAGAACATGCAATTAAGAGATTGTGGGACTTTACCACCAAGCCTGGCCTTAGATTTTTCTCATGAGTTCCTGTGAGTCAGTGTTATTGATGTGAATTTAGACACTAGTACGAAAAAATGTGTTTGCATTAATATTCGAGATGATGCATACAATTGTAAATGGTTTAAAGAAATTAATCTACTAGTCTACTAATGAGACTTGTTAGCACTTGGTTAAGTTAATTTCTTTAATTATGAGTATTTACTGTTTAAATGTCTATGTATTGAGAGTCATTAGACAAGACAAGGGAAACCTGTATGATAACTTCTTGTGTTGTATCTCTCCTTTTCAGTTGCAGCAGCAGCAGCCTCACAAGGTGGTGCCAACGGTGGTCTGGGCGGCGGGGCCAACGGTCCGTTTCGTGCCATGACGTCCCAGCAGGCCCAGCAGCAGGGTGGCCCCGGTGGCGCTCTGGGAGGAAGCTCCTTTTACGGATCCTCCTCCCTCAGCTCCTCCTCCCAGAGTTCCTCACTTTTTTCACAAGGCTCCGGCCAGCCAGGACCAGGTTCTGCCTCTTTAGGCTTCAGCCAGCAGGCCTCCTCCTCCCTCGGTGCCACACTGGGGGCCACGCTCGGAGGCTTCGGCACTGCAGGTAGGACTACACCTTTCCCACGGAGTCTACTGCTGGAGTCTTATCAGAGTGGTCAGTTTCTTTGGAGTTTTTTATAGTTTTTGATTAAATACAAGTGATTTGCACCAAAATTAAGCTGTCAATGTTTAAACAAAGCAGTAGATTAACATTTCCCTGATCTAGTGTACATCTTTGTCTCCCCCTAGTGGCCAACTCTAGTGGTGGCAGCGGGTCCAGGCGGGACTCCCTGACAGGCAACAGTGAGCTGTACAAACGCAACCCCTCCAGCCTCACCCCGATCGGCCATGGAACCTTCTATAACGGCACCCTGGGCTTCAGTCCTTCCCCTGGCCCTGTGGGCATGCCCCTACCCAACCAGGGCCCCTCCCATTCCCTCACACCCCCGCCTTCCCTGTCCAATCACAGCTCCTCGTCCAACCTCAATCTTGGTAAGTGTCTTTGATTTAAGTGATTGAGGTTAACAATGTCATGTCCACTCTATGGAAACGGGGCTTTTTTGTCAGACACAAAGCCAGCACTACTTTTATGTGCCAGAGTTTACTCACTATGACAATTGGCCAAATCATCACACCTTTCATTTGTCCCATTTGAGCATTTGTAGGATACAGCTGAAAAGATTCCATGAACCACACTGCAGTAACAGTTTAATGAAGCTTAAAAAACATGGACCTATCTGGATTTTTTGATTACATGTTAAAATGCACCACATGCATAATCTCCTAATATTAGGCCTAAACAGGACATTTTTGTAGATAACCTGGTGCAGGTTCCTAGTCAAGGATTTTATTGTTAAAATAAGATGTATTTGATTAAGTGTTCACATTTACGCGTTGCTTAAATGTAGCTCAACATCAACTGACAAACTAAAAGACTAAAATGTGACAGCAGGTCTTTTTAGGCAGCATATTTTAAGGGATTAATTTTCTGACAGACTTTTGTTGCCTGTGTGTTTCCATGATTGACAGTTGGCAGATTGAAGTGTAACACTTGTTTGTGATGAAACAACAATCAAACAAACTGACAGAGCCAAGCCGAGGCGCCATAATGACTGATCGACTGATTACCTTGATTTGCCAATTGGCAAAGTCTTTGTAGATGTATTTCTATACCGATATGAACTGCTGTAAATAGCAGCTTTTTAACGGAGGAAACTGAGCTCTGATATCCTCAACTACACTGTGTAATGAGCCTAACTGGAATATTTGTATATATCACCAAATTACAAATCATGCCCCTCCACCAGCAACAAAACCTAAGACATGTGTTTAGCTACCACCACCGGGTTTTATGTATGTTCACAACGCATTTGACTTTTAAATGCACAGGTTAGCATCAGTGTCATTAAAACTTTTACAGCACAATGTAATGCAGTTGATTACAGTAAAGGATAATAGTTGTTAAGAAATGGCCTGCTTAATATTTGAGGCAGTGCTGCCATCCAGTGCTTTGTTTCTGTGCTGCATAGCTCTAACATTATTTATGATCTCAACATGTACGCACTGCAGTGTCATCAATAAAAAAAAAAAAAAATCTTTGTTAACCTATGCAAGAATCATTACAGCAGCATTTGAGATACAATGCAAGAGATCATTTCAATCCCTACCTGCTGTTCTCATTTAAAATACTTAAGTCCACTGACTTGTTCTGCTTCTATTAAGGTGTGCATGTCCTTTTCCCTCAGGATATGGGAAGAAAATGATTTTAGTTTTTTGATAAATGTTTTGTATGGTCTTGGCTTTTTGGCCTATTATTACTATGAGATTTCCTCTGATCCAAGAGTTTTTACTGGGTCTGAGCACGATGGGACTATTTGATTCAGTGCCAGTTCTGACAATCACGTCCCCATTCTGTCTGACTCCACAGGAGGCCTGACCAATGGCAGTGGGCGTTTCATCTCTGCAGCTCCAGGAGCAGAGGCCAAGTATCGCAGCGCTGCCAGCTCAGGCTCCTCCCTCTTTTCACCCAGCAGCCAGCTGTTCCCATCATCACGGCTACGCTACGGCATGTCGGACGTGATGCCGTCAGGCCGGAGCCGCCTGCTTGAGGACTTCAGGAACAACCGCTACCCGAACCTGCAGCTCAGAGACATTGCAGGTCACATCATGGAGTTCAGCCAGGACCAGCACGGCAGCAGGTACACACACGCTAATATTACTTTAACTTTAAATAGACGGCTCAAAACCACATCAATGAAACAAAGGCCACCAATAATGCATCAATGCCCTGCAAGTAGATCCCAAATTGACCTTTTTTAAACCTTACAGCATCAGTTTGCAATGCAGGGATTCTATTCAAATTTTCTGTTCAAGCTGGAAATTACAATTGACTTGACAAAGCTCTTCCAAAGATGTTATAAAGCTTTTTTTTTTTACATGCTCAGTGAAACTAATAAGGACCAGTGAAATGTCTGACACCATCAACATCTTGACTCAGGCTTTCTTGGGTCACCAAATCTTTCTATTGAACATCAGTGGATGTCACATGGTGTCTTGGACAGCATACTTTCAGTTGGCAACAAAGATTTCACCACCATTTCCATCACAATTTTTCAACTTTTGCCTTGGACAACCCAAAATCTCAGTATAGGAGCCTTAAGGTAGTTTGGGAAAACATTCTTTATATGTTCAACACAGACTGAACAGGCTGGCTTTGCTTCATGTTTAAAAGTTACAGCCCTCAGACTATATATAAATATTATTATACTGTCATATTTTAAAGTTCATACTCCATATATAGTCCTGTAACTCTGTGCCTCTGAATAAAATAAGGACTTAAATCAGTGAATGTGACAGGGATATTTCAGACATGTCCTCCTTTCACAGACAGTTTGGTTTGTGTTATGTAGCCTATTTAGACTATGTCAAGTATTTATATACATATGACAGAACAAGTGGTGTTATTGATGTTCAGATAAGAAACACTTTTAATGTCCTCGTATGTATTGCAGGTCCCAGAAGATTAAAACCTACAATAACGCATAGCTTACTTTTAAAAGTTTGCACATACACACCATCTCACAATTGTGCCATTTTGGCCAACTTCCATGGCAAACATCCTACCATGAGAATCTCAATGAACACAGGCAGGAATTAATCCTTTTAGCTGAACGGTTCAGCTTCCTCTGGGGGACCCTGAATCTTCTACCGAAGGGTAAAAGCTTTAACTCTGGGTAGAGAATGTGAGTTGGATCACACACTCTTTTCTGTCTGATAATAAACTGCTCAAAGATAGTTTGGAGGGGCGAGTAATATTTAACCCCCGTCATTTTCATAGCAGTGTGTACCAGTGGAGCAATCTGTCATTTCTACTTTACAAGTCACCATTCCAGGCTGTTATCCCACATCTATCATATTTAATACTCTCCAAGACTGCATGGAAAAATAGTTACATGAACGTCTGCTCAACTCTATAGACCCTAAGTCTGCACAAATAATGTAACATGGGTCCTCCAGCTGAGTGTATTGTCAGTATAAACTCTGAGATACATATCAGAGTTGACCTGGTTGATGGACTCATTGTGAATAACCACTAACCTAGAATAGCCCACTGCCCTCCTCTCAGTCTACTTCACATTTCAACAAAAGATTGTTAGTGTCACTCCATTGCACAAATCTCTCTATTTCAGAGTGGTAAACTGATTAACTTCTGTCTGTGTGAATTAGGCTAAGGATGGCTGTTTCATCTGAGAACCTAAAGATATAGATTTTAGGGTGGTTTCCTTAAGCAATCATTTGTGTACAGTGTGAAGAGGCCTGGGCTGCTGCCACAGCCCTGAGGGGCTCCATTGCTGATTAATCTGGTCTCTGAGAGGGCATTGTTGAACACACTGGGTACGATTGGCTAAAAAGAAAACTACCATCTTTGAATAAAAAGATTAACCCCAATCTGTTTGTTTCTTGACCTACGTGTGAGGCTGCAGCATATGAAAAGCTGGGCTAAAATCAATAAACAATAGGGGATCATAAGCCCAGGAGGTCTTCCTGGTTTTTTACCATGTGTGTGGAGCTAATGATGGCGTCTAAGGATGATTGGTCTGTCTCCCAGACTAAGATACCTCACTTGGTTATCAGAGAACCGGAGGTTACCCTCTTATCCTTAAGTTAGGTATGGTTTGTTAGGGTGTTCTCTTTGTAACACAATATAATCAGTAACCGTGTCAATAGCATTGTCCACATCCATTTCATGAAAGAAACAATTCTCTACGCTGTCGCTGGATCAAACCTTTTATAGTTTTAGTTTGTGGTTTGGTACGTTTGAGAACAGCTCTGTAAGTAGGGATGATGCACTGTATTGTGGTGTGAGTTTGAGAGCAGGGATTTGGCTCATCTCCCTCTCAGATTTACCTAGAACATTTGTCTAGAATTCTGTCCTGTCACGTCTCGCTTTAAACATATTTAAAAAAAGAAAAGGGAATCGAATGTGTTATCCGAATGTTACTGTCTCAATCCAGAGATGGGCTAATTTGGGGGCACAGGCCTCTGGAGGCCACTCTGGGGTCCTGGTTTCTGGGTATGCCATTGGTCGAATCAGCACTGCCTCAGATGCAGATGCACTTTTACACTGAAATGGTCTATTTATACACCATGACGTTCAGTCTGCACATTCCAGACGTTTTCTTTCCAGACTCTTTAACATCTCTGTCCTTTTTATCTCTGCTTTTTGCCTGGCATCCATCACTTCACCTCACAGGCTACTCGGTTTCCTCTCGTCTTTTTCCACTCTGAATTTCATCTCCTTTTGTCTTACTGTTCCCTCAGGTTAAAGATTTAGAAGCAGAGCTCCCTCTGTCTCTGTACATCTGTTACACTTTATTGCTCTGTCACTGTCTGCTGTTTTTATTAGTCTTTGTCTTCAAATTCATCCAAACTTTGTGAATGCACTTTATTTACTAAGAAGGCTGTATACTTTGTCATGAGGCTTTTATAAATTGCAAAAGCCGAGAAAATTAAATTGAAGAACAACAAAACAAGAGGTATCTGTGGTTAATATAATATTTATCCTCTCTGTGTCCAACAGGTTTATCCAGTTGAAATTGGAGCGAGCCAGTTCAGCGGAGCGCCAGCTCGTCTTCAGTGAGATACTGCAGGCGGCCTACCAGCTAATGGTGGACGTTTTTGGAAATTACGTCATCCAGAAGTTCTTTGAGGTGTGTGTGAAAAGTCAAATAATCAAAGTGTACAATGATTAACGTTACCATATTTGAATTGAGGACGTCTGAGTCATTGATTCTCTAGAACTGCACCTGATTTTCATGTCCTTTGTGGTCTGTGTGGCCGTCTAATATACGTGGTATTGTTTCATGTTTTATCAAACGGATTAGAGGATTTACAAGCTTATTTGGTGTATGTGTGTTTGTTTCAGTTTGGCAGCCTGGACCAGAAGCTGGCTCTGGCAGAGAGGATCCGAGGTCATGTGCTGTCTCTGGCCCTGCAGATGTACGGCTGCAGGGTCATTCAGAAAGCTCTGGAGTTCATCCCCTCTGATCAGCAGGTCATTGTAAGTACACTAGTTCTCGTTGCACTGAATAGAAGTATCAATGGAAACAGATTGTACCTTTTGTACTAAGTCGACCTTAATTAAACCTTTCCTGCCATAACCCTGCTGTTATTTTTGGCTGGTCACTGTATGGAAATAAAGCTAAATATTATTTGAAATGTAATGAATTAAAAAACATGACTACTGTCCTTGTGCGCATAATTCAGCCACGAATGAGGATACATTGCTCATGGATCACTAGTTCCTGTTTATTTAGCAGAATACTGCATCAATAACGAGGTGGGCTCCTTACACTGTTATGGCATTTCTCATCTACATTATGGGTTTTATGTTGGAGCTGCCTCGTGTAGCAGCAGGTTCCTCGCAGGCACTCTGTCATCAACGATGAATGTGGCTAATGATACCACAGTTTATATGCAAATGTTGAACTGCAGGTGTTAAGATAAATCTAGCTGAATATCAGCAGGACAAATTGTGCTTAAATTCAGTGGTTTCGGGGTAAGTAAGTGCGTTTGTGTGTGAGAGAGCCAGAGAAAGGTATCCATCTCTCCTTAATGGACCTCAATAGAATCTCCAGGGCAACTGCTCAAATCCCAGTTTGATTTGTTGGTCTATGAGACACTGTGAAAAATGAAGGAGAGTTTGGAAAATGCTTTGAGGCAATATTTGATTTCTCACAAACAATTACATGTCCCTCTTAGCATTCTGTCTCTCACTCTGCTCTTCCTCTTCCTCCATCTCTGTCCTCCCCCTCCTCCCTGCAGAGTGAGATGGTGCGGGAGCTGGACGGCCATGTGTTGAAGTGTGTGAAGGACCAGAACGGTAACCACGTGGTGCAGAAGTGCATCGAGTGTGTCCAGCCTCACGCGCTGCACTTCATCATAGACGCCTTTAAGGGACAGGTGGGTCCCCTCTGTGAGCGTGCACTCTGAAAATATTTCCACATTCAATCAATGAAGCCTGCCGGTGCTTGGCTGACATCCACACACGCATACATTTACTTGTCTGCACACATACACTGACGCTGCCTTGAGGCGGCAAGCATATTGTCAACGCCAAAGTACATAGACACACTTACTCGGTCCTCTCGGGGACATGGTACGTTGCCATGGCAACAGAAACCTCAGCCCAGTGGCAACAGCCATCTTCTATCTGCCAGCTAAATGTTACATTAGCATAAGGTGTTGAAAGGAAGATTTTGTGTCCATGCATGCTCCTTTTGTTTGATGCTAATGAAAGGTTTCAGTCTTAAGGAGAGACTCTGGATGCTCTGACAGTAAATCTAACGGAGATTCACGGCGTTCTTTGCTTCTCACACATTTGCATGTTGTGTGACTGCATGTTTTCTTCACGATGGCTCAGATTTGTTTGTGTAGCTGGAAGCATGTCAGGAATTTACCTTCACCTTCCCTGAAGGGGTGGGCAGGGTGTGTGAAAGCATGCCTATGATCATTTGGTGCTTAAATCCCAGAGACTTTATGTGCCTCAAGGAAAGCGGTTTGAACCAAGGTATATTAGTGCCATGTTCAACTCACCGAGCTCCCATGTCATGAATAAGTAACATGTTGTTATGTGTGTTTCTCAGGTCTTTGCCCTCTCCACTCACCCTTACGGCTGCCGAGTCATTCAGCGCATTCTCGAACACTGCCTTCCTGAACAGACGCTGCCTATACTGGAGGAGCTCCATCAACACACAGAGCAGCTGGTGCAGGTAACGCACACATACAGCACCCGCTGCTGTCTCTCTTCCTCCACCGGTTATGTTTATCAGCATAGACACAGTTGAGAGAAGTTGGCTTAAATAAAACGTCTCTCAATCCAGATTTTTGAAGTTGGCTGTGTGTTTGATGTGACGTCAGAAGCACCAGCTGGTGTCCTCACGTTTTAGTTAATGTGTCTGTGTGGTTTGTTTTATTTAGGACCAGTACGGAAACTATGTGATCCAGCACGTTTTGGAGCATGGCCGAGCTGAAGATAAGAGCAAGATAGTGGCTGAAATTAGGGGCAATGTCTTGGGACTCAGCCAGCACAAGTTTGCCAGGTAAATTTGTCAGAACTGACAAAAGGTTTCAGTCTTATACTCCCATCTTCTTTCATTTCTCCTCAAGTGCAGACAGACTTTTTTTCATTCTCTTCTTTTAAATGCACCTTGACGCTCACCCCTCCTTTTCCGTTCTTTAGTAACGTGGTGGAGAAGTGTGTGACCCATGCGTCACGGGCAGAACGGGCAGTGTTGATAGATGAGGTGTGCAGCCTGACTGAGGGCCCCCACAGTGCCTTATACACCATGATGAAGGACCAGTACGCCAACTACGTGGTGCAGAAGATGATCGACGTGGCCGAGCCCACCCAGCGCAAGATCGTAATGCACAAGGTAGGCGGAAAGAAGAAGGTCTTCATATGTGTATCAATATGCTGGGATAATGAAGGTTGTTCCAAACCTCTGAAAGTCAAATGTTTTTATTAGAATTATTTTGGTGGAATTATTTTGCTGAAATCTTGCAGATGTAATGATAGATAGATAGATAGATAGATAGATAGATAGATAGATAGATATCTAAACGCGCCCAACCCTCATGGGTTTACGAGACACCGGCAATACAGCTGCAGTGGACCCACATCTCATCAAGTCGTGTGTGTGTGTACACAAAATAACAGGTTGCTTCACTGTATTGACATGATCAGCTTGGGTCAAGCGTTTTAAAATGATAAGTAAGGAGAGGAGCTTTCATGCATTGAATATCATTTTGAATATTTACCCTTCCTAGGAATCAAACACCATAAACGTGTAATTGAAGGGAATAGGGCACAAACGATTGTATACTTTTAATTCAATTATTATGGACCTACGATTGTTGGCGTTACGCACATTTGGAACTTCAAAGAAAAACAGTTTATTTTTACAGTCAGTAGACAGAGGCATATGAATTACAGTGATGCAGCATAAAATAAGATTATCCTTTATTAGTCCCACAGGGGAGTTATTTGCAAAATAGACTGTCTAGCAAATTAACTATTTTAAAAACCACACAGTTATCACAGATGTATGTAATTATTTTGTTTCAATTGACTACTTGCTTCAGCACTACATAAATATCAACCCCTTGAACTAAAAAAAAAAACCAATAAAAAACCTGGAGGGGGGAAGAAGTGGAAGCATGTCTCTTGTCAACCCATAATCACAGCCCTTCACTTACCTGCATGTCAATAAAACCTAACAAGGTCACTGCATCCAATGGTTCCCTAGGCAACAACACAGAAACTTGGATAAGCACAAGCGATTATTGATTTCCAAATAGATGAGTGTTGTTGATGGGTGATTTGCTGTTGTGGTAGAGCGAAATACAGAAGTGAAGGACAAACGCCAACAAAAGGGTGTGTTGGAAGCGCACACCGCCCATACCCAATGTGAACGTGAGCAACATGTGTGTTTGTCTCTGTGCAGATCCGGCCTCACATTTCCACCCTGAGGAAGTACACGTATGGAAAACACATCCTGGCCAAGCTGGAGAAGTACTACATGAAGAACGGGGTTGATCTGGGTCCTCTCTGCGGCCCTCCCAATGGCATCATGTAAAACCGTTTTTTGTTTTTTTTTCCCCCCCTCCCTTCCAGCCTGAAATCATCGTCTCCCATCTGATCTCCCCCTCCCCCTTCACCCACCTCATCCTCCTTGAGCTGTCATGTCTACCAGCCCCTCCCTACTGTCTGACCCCTCAGAGGGCATCATACTCTCTTTTTTTCCCCCACTCCAAATCCTGCTCACTGAGGACATGGAGTACCCCTCTCACCCTTGTTTCCATGACAACCCTTTTGGAAGGGGGGGCCTGTTGCTACAGGCAGCCTTAGTTTTTGTCAGATATTGTTGCCCCTCCCCCCACCTGCGCCCCGGCCCACTGAACTGGGGGAGTGAGGGAAGGAGGGTAGGGAGTGGAGAGAGGTGAGACCTGTTCCGCTCATCGCTTTGTGTTTTTGTTTCCTTTCATTTTCTCCTTTCTGGTAAACTGAAAAAATCATTTCACTTTTTGCTACTGCTGCACACACAATCCTAGTGTCCCCCGCTCCTCCCATCCTATTCACCACTATGAGACGGAACGAGTATTTAATTTGTAAGACGTCACAGAATCATAGACGAAAACACACGCACACTCACGCCATCAGCTAACCAGCAGACAGATCATTTAGCATGGGAGATTCGTTTTCTGGTCTTGCTTCTATAAATATAACGTGTATACTTGGTGTAGACCTTTGCATATATATATAAATATATATATAAAACTTTGTAGTTTTTCTGGTTTTTGATGTTGAATCTGTATCTATAATGTATCCTAGTAGTGACCACATACTTCTGACTGTATAATTGTACATTTGTAAACCCTTGTAATGTAAAAGTGCTTTACCACCCTTTTTGGTATGAGAAGAAAAAGAGAAAAAAGCTCACTCTGATAAAAAAATCTTAGAAAAAAAACCCTGTGCATTTCAGTGTATATTCTCACCTCCTTGGTTGTGACATATGAGTTGTTGTATATTGTAAATTGTAATATCAAATTTTTGTTTTGAAAAGCCCTTTCTATACAGCGTAGTACTTGTACAAAGATTCGCCACGCTTGGTTTTATCTTTATCTCGTCACTGCTTAACTTAAGACGTCGACCTCCCACTGACTCCCAATTGGACATGTTCTGTTAGACTTAGTGGTGTCTTCTGGTTTATGTTGAAGGTTTTTTGTTTTGTTTTTGACCTTTTTTTAAGATCTTTTTATAGGAATGCTTTACCCCATGAAATGTGTCATGTGTATGGGTATGCTGGCTGGGTGGGAGAAATAACTTTTACTCATTTACCCCCCCACCCCCCAAACCCCTCTTATTAGTCATGACTGTTTTCAGAGGGGTAAACCCATGGATTGTACAGAGAAGATTCTTGTGTTTTTTGGCATTTCTCTAGTGCTGTAAGTGCTGTATCATACTGTCCATGTCCTTTTGGGTGAGAGAGGCAGCCCGCCACAGTGCGGTGTACATTTGGAGCAGCCTTGTGTATATTTACTACGAGCACACCTGTAACCATATGTGTATAGTTAACAGAACCTGTGTATGCTTATTGCCTGGGCAACTATTTTTTGTAACTCCTGTTGTAGATTGTCTCTAAACAATTGTGTGATCTTTATTTTGAAACCAAACTGAAAAAAAAAACTTTGAAAATTGAACCGTCTCAAGTGTGCTTCATTGTGTGTTTTTGAAACGCTCACACAAGGCAAAGGGTCGCAGGAGACAAGCTGCTGTTTAAAGTGTCTATCATAAAAGAGAGGATCAGGAACTGTGCCATGGTTTCTGTTCCAGCCATCTGAATGAATGTTTCTGCAGTGATAGACTGTGAGTACACAGCATGAGTCAGAGAGGGTGCTGCAGAGCTTTTTAGCACCGAAACTAGAAATGTAATAGTTCTATAGACTTATGACGTGAGTAATGAGCCTGAGGTTTTTAACAAGAGATCATCCGACTCCACTGCAGTGTGTCTATCAAAACACAACATCCCTCTTGTGATCTTCCAATTGTATCAAAGAAGTCATTGGGACAAATAATCCTGCCCTTACTTGTCCAGCTTTTGTTTGGAGCATAAGCGGAAACCGTCGGGATGTTACTTTGAATAACTGCTTTGAATAACAGGTCAGGATGGGTGTGATGCCGGTGGCAGAAAGCCCATGGCTTTTTTTTTTATTTCTTTGGACAGATATCAAAGAACCCAGAGGAAGTGATGGTGCATTACCACCTGAAAGGTTTTGTATACCTAGGTTGGTTAGGCTGAATGCTGTTTTATTGATAACAAACTGGCAGTTTGCAACTACCCCTGGGCTCCCATAGGTGTGCCAACGGCCTGTATTTATTGTTTGCCAGTTGGTTTGTAGTATTAAATTCTTAGTTGAACAAAACTCATACAGTTTTGTTGGCTGACTAGTTGATTTAACTGATAGATCAAGAAAAAGAACAAAAGCACCATTTTAAATGCGGTCTTTACCTGAGATGTGCTTAACAGTTTTTGGGAAATGAGGCTTTTAGCATGAATAAGCAAACAATTCTTATTAACCACAACCTCAAGGTGGGTCTATGGTGTATTACTTTTCTTGTCTACTTGTCTGAAAGGTGTCAAAATGTATTAAATATATTTGTGTAACAAAGAAGCAGGAGGTCAAAAGAGACACCTAAAATGAACTTAGGGGCGGCTGTGGCGTAGTGGAGAGCAAGGTAGTTCTCCAATCAGAGGGTCGGTGGTTCGATACCCGGCTTCGGCAGTCGATGTGTCCTTGGGCAAGACACTTAACCCCAAGTTGCTCCTGAAGGCTTGCCATCGGTGTGGACTGGATGATGAATGTTAGTTAGTGTCTGATGGTGACACCTCGATGGTAGCCTGTCATCAGTGTGTGGATGGGTGAATGATATGTAATATACTACTGACTGTAAGTCGCTTTGGATAAAAGCCTCTGCTAAATGACTGTAATGTAATGTAATGTAATGTAACTTGGCAATGGCCACACAGATTTAAAATAGGCTTTAAAGGCTCATCAGATATCAATCAAATGTTTAGTCTTTTGATTTTGAAATTTGCAAGGTCCAATTCTAGCTTTTATTCCAGGTCTTCCTGACCTTGAGTCATATAAATATTATTTTTGGACAGGAATAACCAGTTTTAATAGCTGGTTTGTTTTATTCTTTTCACATATAAACGATGATGAAACACTACTTGTCCGCCTCGGTGTCCTTGAGCACCGACGGTTAGCCGATATGCACGGTTGCTAGGCGACACAAGTAGGTTACAGTACGAGCGGCGCATACACATTCATCCTCCTGTAAGCACAGGTGTGACTGTGAGCTCGTCGTCATGACTCCGACTCAGCCAATCACAGCGAAGGACCGGACATGTGCTGTTTGTGCGTTTAAAACGGCCACTTTTTTTTTGGGAGGGGTGCGGGTCCCTAAACTGACCTGCAGGGGGCATCCTCACCCTCGCTCGCGGAGATCTACCCCCCTCCACTTATCCCGACACTCGCAGGCATTGCGCACACGTGCACGCGCCCCCTCCTTCTGCCAGACTCCCATACGGAACATCCTCCCTCAGAGAGAGAGAGAGACACTCTGTATGTATTAAGAGAGAGAGAGACACTCTGTATGTATTAAGAGAGAGAGAGAGAGAGACACTCTGTATGTATTAAGAGAGAGAGAGGAGGGTAGAGAGACACTCTGTATGTATTAAGAGAGAGAGAGAGAGAGAGACACTCTGTATGAGAGAGGGAGAGAGAGACACTCTGTATGTATTAGAGAGAGAGAGAGAGACCTGAGTGTATTAAGAGAGAGAGAGACACTCTGTATGTATTAAGAGAGAGAGAGAGGAGAGGGTAGAGAGACACTCTGTATGTATTAAGAGAGAGAGAGAGAGAGACACTCTGTATGTATTAAGAGAGAGAGAGAGAGGAGGGTAGAGAGACACTCTGTATGTATTAAGAGAGAGAGAGCCTGAGTGTGAGAGAGACACTCTGTATGTATTAAGAGAGAGAGAGAGCCTGAGTGTGTGTGCAGAGAGAGAGAGAGAAACAGGAGGGTAGAGAGAGAGACACTGTATGTATTCTGTATGTATTAGGAGAGAGAGACTCTGTATGTATTAAGGTAGAGAGACACTCTGTATGTATTAAGAGAGAGAGAGAGCCTGAGTGTGTGTGCAGAGAGAGAGAGAGGAGAGTAGAGAAACACTCTGTATGTATTAGAGAGAGAGAGAGAGAGAGGAGGGTAGAGAGACAGTCTGTATGTATTAAGAGAGAGAGAGAGGGAGAGAGACACTCTGTATGTATTAAGAGAGAGAGAGAGCCTGAGTGTGTGGAGAGAGAGAGAGAGAGAGAGAGAGGAGGGTAGAGAGACACTCTGTATGTATTAAGAGAGAGAGCCCGAGACTGTGCAGAGAGAGAGAGGAGGTCTGGCGTCTCCCGGTAGTAAATCTATCAGGACTCGAGCACAAAAAAAGAACTCAGAGAGAGAGAGAGAGAAACAGAGAGAGAGAGAGAGAGAGAGAGAGAGAGAGAGAGAGAGAGAGAGAGGAGGCCTCTCATTCTCTGGTACCTGGTCTCAGCAGCAGCTCGTGCGGTCTTGGATTAAAGGAGGACGGATGGTCGCGCGGACTGGCTGCGCGCTCTGAAGTTGGACAGACTGACCGGAGAGACACCGACACCGAGCAGCAGAGAACCAGAACCAGCTTTTGTTCCCCCCCCACCTCCTCCTCCTCCTCCTCCTCCCCGTGCAGGCACCGGGAGGCTGTGCCCGCGCGCACCCCGACCATGAAGCTGCCTTGTCTGCTCGCGCTCACGGTGCTGCTCGCTCACACCGCCACGGTAAGCACGAGCCTCCAGATCCTTTGTTAACCTTTGTGCGTGAGTGTGCGTGATCATCAATGATAGTGACGGGGAGGAAACCCTGCACTCGACCTACTTACACACACACACACACACACACACACACACACACACACACACACACACACACACACACACACACACACACACACACACACACACACCAGCCTTTGTGTCTCAGTGTCGGGGTTTATCGTGGTGTGGCTGTGTGTGTGTGTCTGTGTCTCTGTGTGTGTGTGTGTGTGTGTGTGTGTGTGTGTGTGTGTGTGTGTGTGTGTGTGTGTGTGTGTGTGTGTGTGTGTGTGTGTGTGTGTGTGTGTGTGTGTGTGTGTGTGTGTGTGTGTGTGTGTGTGTGTGTGTGTGTAATTAGGGTAATCTCTAATGGGTCTTGATTACAGGTCTGTGTGTCTCGGTATGTGGTGTCTGTGTCACCAGCTCACATCCTGCCGTCACTAGCAGAGCTCCAGTCACACTGCGGCTTAACGACTTTATTACCGGGTAGTGTGTGTGTGTGTGTGTGTGTGTGTGTGTGTGTGTGTGTGTGTGTGTGTGTGTGTGTGTGTGTGTGTGTTAAAGAAGTGGGTGGGGTAACGGGGATGCGGTGCGCGAACGAAGGCTGGGATGGAATGATGTCATCGGGAATCGCGAGAAGGGAAACTGATGGGAATGCGTGAACCCCCCCCCCCTCTCTCCTCACACCTCCTCTCTCCTGACACCTCCTCTCCGGAACCATCCATGCCGAGCCCCCATCACCACCACCACCCCCCATAGCACGCCCACACCTTCCGTTACCGATGAATCCAGATTTATCCCGTGAGGAGGAGGAGGAGGAGGAGGAGGAGGAGGAGGAGGAGGAGGAGGCTCATTGAATCATTGAGAGAAAAAGGAAAGCAAGCACAAAAATAGCCAAGATCTACTTTTTGACTGTAAATGAAGAAGAACACATCCAGATAACAGCCTTCTGGTCTGTTACTGCTGCTTAACAGTGACTTTATAGTCATCTTTATTATACCGCACAAAAGACTGCTTTAAATGTGCTTTTATTATTACATTATTACATTACAGTCATTTAGCAGACGCTTTTATCCAAAGCGACTTACAGGAAGTGTATTCAACATAGGTATTCAAGAGAACTACTAGTCACCAGAAGTCATAAGTGCATCTCCTTTCTTAAACAAGCATCTTAAAGCATAAACCAGAGCAAAAGTATAGTGCAGAGGCAAATTACTACGAAAACAATAATTGCAACAGACTAATACGAATATAATAAGTGCTACAAACTACTACGAATAGGATAAGTGCAGTAAACAAATACGAATTCAATAAGTGCAGCGAACTGATACGAATAAGTGCAACAACTAATACGAATGCAATAAATGCTACGAGGAAGGCTCAGGGTAGAACTTCTTGAATGGCCAGATTACACTGTTGGAAGCTTTGTGGCTTAAATTTGATGTTCGGCCGCGTCTGATCTCAACCTACCCGCTGTACTATGTGTAGACCGACCATGTCCTCCAAGCTCCAACCAAATCCATCGTCAGTAGTCTGCTCATTTGCCAGAATGATAATTTAAGATCTACTCCCCCCCCCGTTGAAAAAAACCCAATATAACTTTTCTCAGGAATAAGTAAAAAGTGTGCAAACTAAAAAATGCAGAACCCACCGTAGCTGAAATTACATTCTAATGGTGCAAATCCCCTAAAAAAATGTTCTGATAATTATAGGCCAATTACCAAAACCAGTTGACATGCAGTGTATACCTGAGGGGTCTGTGGCCCCCCGGGGCAGCCGATTACCCCGCCTTACCTAATTACTAGCCGGGACAGTGAATGGCTGGTTTTCTTTTCACCTTGTGAGTCTTTGTGTGTGTGTTTTTTATGTGTGTGTGTGTGTGTCATCATGTCGATTGTGGTCCTGGAGACACCAACTGTAGCGGTAACGACCACAGAAGCAGTTTTGAGTGCTTTGGGTTTTAAATGTCTGTTTGTCTTTGGACAGATTTTGTGCCAGTAATAGCTTCACAACCGCATAAGATGCAGTCACGAAACTTCACAGGTGTGTAGTTGAGATCAAACTAAAGGACGAGTTAAAAGATGGGTGCGGTCCGAACAAGGGCGCAGGAGCTGGAGCCCCGACTGGTGTGATCCCGTCTCAGAATGGTCTCTAGTTCTAGGCTTAATTTCTTTGCTTGGGCTCAATATTTGTATTGTCAACATATTGGAGTTCCTTTGTGCTGCTTCAGCTGTGACGCTCCACTGGTCTTAGCAGGGATTTTCAACACTTAACACACACGCACGCACACACACGCACACACAGATTATTACTGGGTCAGTCGGTTGCAATCTTGGCCACAGCATCAAGCTGACCTAATCTGTCTTTAACTGCACAGATGGAGGCAGGTGAGACACATATAGACACATGCACACTAATACTTAAATATACACTGTGTTCGGAGTTCACAGATGGATGCAGGTGGTGCTCGAATTGGTAACACAAACACACACACACACACACACACACACACACACACACACACACACACACACACACACACACACACACGTGTCAACAGTCTAATAATTGCAAGACTCACCTCAAGAAACCCAGGCCTTCCCTGCGCACATGACCCTCGGTCTCATGCATTTGCTGACAAGATCTTTCTTTAGATGCCACTTGGCTACAAACCAACTGACTCTGCGTGTGTGTGTGTGTGTGTGTGTGTGCTTCCTCTGATGAGTGATCCCTGGTGTGATGTCTCTGTGGGTATTTCCTGTTATCGGTCTTGTGACATCATATCCGGGTGAATATAATTTACATGGGAGACCAATTTTCCCACAGACATCTGTTGTATCCCACGAATAGCTGGTGTGTTTGTGTCTGTGTGTGTCTGTGTGTGTGTGTGTGTGTGTGTGTGCGTGCATCCATCTGCCTTCATGAGAGCGCTGACTGCCCATCTGTCCGTGTGTGGGCTCAAAACTAGTGAATCTTCACTGCCACAAACTTGTTTTTCACCATCCCTCACTCCTTGAAGAGGTTGTATGTGTGTGTGTGTGTGTGTGTGTGTGTGTGTGTGTGTGTGTGTGTGTGTGTGTGTGTGTGTGGCGGAAAAAAGGCGTTGTGTTCTTCAGGATCATGTTTAACTCATGGAATGAATCAGTGTTTTGTGCCTCCGATAGCTGACAAAGCCCCCATAGAGAGACGAGGAAAGAGAGAAGGAGCAAAGAAGAGGAAAAAATAGCCCGAGTGAGGCGGATTGAGGGAGAGTGTGGAATGTGAGAGGCAATTTGACACAGGAAGTGGGTCCTTCTCACCCTCCGGGAGGACAAAGTCCCCACACACACACACACACACACACACACACACACACACACACACACACACACACACACACACACACACACACACACACACACACACACACACACACACACACAGGCAAGCTGGCAGGTAGAAACCACTCCTGGTGTGGGAGAGGTATTTCAGGTGTGTGTGTGAAAGGATGGGTGAGGGTATAGGGATCACCTTTTAGTGGATGGAGGAAATGAAAAGAATCTAAGTTCATATCCGGAGCTGCATTCAAAAGGCAGACGTCTGGACAGAGAGAGAGGGAATAATGAGGGCCTTCAGTGGGAAAAACATCCCTTTTGTCTATTTGTGTGTGTGTGTGTGTGTGTGTGTTGGGTGTGTACACATGCTGCTCACTCGTATCTGAAAGCAATTTCTTATCACATGGCATGGCAGACGTGCCGGGTTTGACTGAAATTAGTTTTGCTTTCTCGTGGAGTGAAAAAAGTTTTAGAGCCTGATTCAACTCGTGGCAGGAATGGAATTTCCCATTTGCTATTAGACTGATAACAGCGTGTGGAGACAGAGGAACCAGCCTTCACAATACCTGTTATTTCTGTGTGTCCTCCCTCTGAGCCCAAGGAACAATGGGGAGCTCAGAATTTGCACTAACAGCTCAGCCCCGACTAGAAAACTATCAATATGAGTGATGATGAATCAGAGGAGGTCATAATTGGCCCAGAGGGAGAATCAAAGGACATGGAAGCAATCTGTGGGACCTTTAACATCTAATGTCAAACTACATACTGATAATTTAGGTGTCACAATATTTCTAACATCATACATAATTTATCTTTTTAAGTGTGTTTATGAATTAATCCATGCTTTTGTAGATTACATTACAGTTTTTCTTTATATTGGTTCAAAAGGTTGACGTCTCCTACCAAAGACACAGTGCAGGGAGCTCATCTCTCCAGGGTTGGCATCTCTCCATTGGCTACCAGTGGATCTTAAAAGTCAATATAATATTTTAGTCGATATTTGTCAGCCACTACTTAGTGATGCCATGAGTTCATAGCAGTGTAAATCTACTGGACATTGATCTCTCCCATTTCCTGTCTTCGCCCCCATAAAGGTTTGAAATAATGTACCTCTTGCTGAAGAGGCCTAAGGAGGAAGGACTCACAAGAAAGCAAAGGTGAAAGAGAAAGTAGTCCAAAAGCGTAACACGTATAAGAAAACAACAACGGTCTTCTTTCCTTTCTCATTAATCATGTCACGGCCACATTCAGATTCATCTTGTGAACAGTTGGAGATGCCCGGACCCCAAAGTAGTTAAATATAGCTCCACTTCAAACAGCTTCAACAGTAAAATGCCGCATATACATTGTTGCTTAATGATCTATCAGTCACAGGGGCCATTTTTCTGCAGAATTATAGTGTCTTTACTTGACAGTTTATGTCCAATTAGTCGATAATACTTAAGTTCTTTTACTTAAGGACTTTTTTTACTTGTGAAAAGGAGTTATTTAACATTGCTGTATTGGTACTTTCACACAAATAAAGGCTCTGAGTACATCTTCAAATGCATTTTTACCTACCGATACCCAGGCCGAGGTGCCATATTGTTGTACTTTCTAGTCTGTGTGAATCTCTGTTCACACTGCCAGTCACAGTTTAGAAAGTACCTGTTTTTCTTCAATCATTTGGCTCCACAACATTGTGCAACGCTGAACTTTCCCTGTGGAATGTGATCAAGCCGTCCCACGAATTAGAAAGAATGCATTTATAGCCTGAATTCATACCACTGGAAACTCCTCTCATCACGACCAGCAACGCTCACAAGTGCCGACAAGCTTGCTCACATATATGCACCGATGCACATTAACATTTAAGTCCTGATTATCATACACACACATACACACACACACACACACACACACTCGCAGTTCTACGGAATAGTGCCGGTGCTGTGCAGCATTTTTGTTGATTCAGTGAGTCAGAGGGAGACAGAGAATGCTGGAGGTGTTTTAGGTAGGTCAAAACAGGCTAGAAACACAGCTCGTGTAGATACTAAACACACGCTCACGCACACACACACACACACACACACACACACACACACACACACACACACACACACACACACACACACACACACACACACACACACACACACAGAGTCTCCCTAGCAGTAATTGGGCAGCGCTGTGCAGACATACTCACATACATATTCTCTGGAGAGGGGGGGTTAGATGAATATAGAGAGAACGGGAGGGAGGGAGAGGAGAGGAATGGAAAAAAGGGAGGTGTACAGACCACAAGATAATGAGAAGGAGAGGAGGAAATAAGATGGAGAGAGGTAAGGATGGAAAAAGAGTTAAGGTAATGGCGAGATGAAGATGCTAGATAGCAGAAGGCAGAGTGGGAAAGAGAGAAAGATGGGAATCGGATCGAGTGCTGAGTGGTCGAGAGAGGATGAAAAAAAGAAGGGGAAGAGCCCAGAAACCGAGGGAAGGATAGGACCAGGAGTAGGAAGAAAGAGGAGGTTAAGAGAGAGAGAGAGAGAGAGAGAAGGAGCGAGGTGTTGGATGATGGGGATGGAGCTATAGGCCATAAGGATGGAGACGGATGGATGGAGACAGAGCCGGGACGGAGGGATGTCGAGTGAGAGTGAGGGTGGGGGAGGGAGGCGTGTGCTGCTCAATCCCAGGAGACCGCGCTCTACCTGCTCTCAGCGGCCGTCGCCATGACAACCGGCATGGCTGCCGCTGTCACAGCTTTATCGCTCTCCTCCCCTCTCCATTCCCTCCCTCACCTCTTTCTCCTCTCTCTCTCTCTCCCTTTCATTCTGTTTTTTTCATCACCTCTGTTGCTTCTCTCATTCACATCTTTTCATGTCACATTCTCTATTTTCTGACTCTTCTACTCCTACTCCCTCCTTCCTCCTCTCTAGTACCTCTGTCCCACAACATTAAATGAAAAAGTACAGACAGTAGTGTGTGTGTGTGTGTTTGTGCTATTACAGGACTCTAAATTAGAGAGCATAAACGCAGTACCGGCTCCCAAAACCACAAAGCCTTCGGAGAGTTCTGTGTGTGTCAGAGCTTTCGCCATAAAAGAAAAACCTCAGAAACAGGGCGCCTCCTTCCCACTAACAAATGTGTGTGTGCGTGTGTGTGTGTGTGTGTGTGTGTGTGTGTGTGTGTGCCGTCCAGCAGCATACTAACGCTGCTAAGATGATGTTATCGTCATTTCATTCATGTGCATATTTTTATCCCTTTAGTACTTCTCTCTTTCCTCACACGTTTCCGTAACGACGGGGTAATTAGGTTAACGAAGGGCCGGATGGGTGGGGTCACGCAGAGCTGACAGAGTCCAATGGGACTGCTGGAATATGCATTTCCTGGCAGGCGGCTGATAAGAGCAGGCTGAGGCCGTGATAAGGCCGGCCTTCAAAGTCCCAATCGGACCCTGAGTGTCGTCGCTGTGAGGCTGGCCTCCATCTGACCTCCAGCACACAACTCCCCCTTATCTCCCTCTCCATCTGTTGGCCCGTTTGTTGATGGTAATTCTGTCAGCAACTTTACATTTACACATTTTGTCACTTGAATTCTTGTTTTGGAACATTTTTCAGCCTTAATTTATAGTCTAGTTTAATGTGAAAACGTGGTCCATTGGTGAAACTGTTGGTTGTTTAATTGATTATTCGGTCAACAGAACATTAATCATGAATGTTCATGGGTGACATGTAAATAGAGGTTTGACAAAGGCCCACTTACTAGCTTCTTCTGGAGCATTCAGCCATTTCAAATGGTCTTCGTCAGCACTTGGAGTTTTCCTAGTTGTCATGGAGATGCATCTACAATGACTAGTCAATGAATTAGTCGGGTGACAGAAAATGTATCTTCTTTGATTCTCAAGTTTTTAATAAAGTCCTTTTTAAAGAGAAAATAAGAAACATACCCTGGTTCCTACATCTGAAATGTGAATATTTGCTTGTTTTAGCCTTCTCTGATGTCAAACTGAAAGTCTTTGGGTGTTCGACTGTAGCGCGGACAAAACATTTGAATATTTCACCTCATTTTTTTACACATTTCCGATACTTTATGGACTAAATGTTAAATACAGAAAGATAATTGTCAGAGTAATCGATTATGAAAATAATAGTATTTGCAGCCCTTGATTGTTTAGTCAAGGAATATCAATTACCTGCAATTTGAACGTTGACTAAGATGGCAACTATCAAAATTGCAGCGTCCACAGTTTGTTTCCAGGTTTCACTTTTATTGAAATTCCTCATCTCTCCTGTCAAAAATCTTCTTTGAAACCCCCCCACAAAATTGGCCCAAAAAGAGCTGAACATCCTCTGCTCCCAGCTTCTTAGCTTTGTTGATTTACTGCTCACTTTGGGAACTTTTAGTTTTCGGTCCAGTTGGACATTAATGACACCAAATCTTCCCTGCTTTTGAAGCTCTGTTTAAGCAACTTATTTCTTTCGCTGAATGCCCGTCTTTGAAAATGGCCACTCAGAGCCTGCTAAGTTTGTTTGCACTTAATGGTGGCAGAGAGTGCGACGTCCCAGGGGGGATTTTCTCTTAAGGTCCTGCAGGAAGAGGTAAAGATCAAGAAAAATAGGAACAACGTCGAGCCAGATCTAAATGGAAGGGATTTTATACGCGTGAGAATTTGAATGGCTTGTTGGACGGTGAAAGTACTTTACTTCACCTAACAGCTCTCATGTCTCATGGGCTGGTGGCTGCAGTGAAAGAGGTTCAGTAGAAAAGTTCTATGAATCACAGTTAGATTTTCTAAGATGCATAAACATGATTGGATATATAAATGTTTTGCCATCCAATTTGTCTTCGTTTCATTGTTTCTGGTCTTTTGATCTCGTCAGCATCACAGTTTCTATTTTCAAACACCATCTTCATGTCATCTTTTTCTCTGATATCAAAGAGATTTTGTCAGTTGTGATTTGCAGATATCCATTTCTGACGCATATGTTTCGTCGAGGCAGAAATAAAATGGATTGCAGTTTTATTTTTTATATATGTTGGTCTTATCTCTGTGGGTAGCAGCATTTCATCATAATTTCATCAAGACTCAAACTGTGACGGAGATCTACTTGGTTGCATACTGATGTGAACAACCTGTGTGTGTGCGTGTGTGTGTTTGTGTGTGTCTGTGCATTTAAGTGGTCACCGGTTGCTCACTTGGTTAAAGAATGGACACAGGAAGTGAGTATTTATAGATACGGCCTTCAAGCTTAAAGTCAGGAGGGAGCTTCCTAAGTGTTGCACAAAGGGTGGGGGTGGGAGGGGTGTGCATTTATATAGGTGTATGTTTTTACATGCATGTGCTTACATGTCGAAACGGAGGCAGAGAAGTCGACGAAGGAGCAAAAGGGCGGCTGCTTGTGCCGACGAGAAATACTGTGTGCGAAGAGCATGTGACTGTATGTGTGCGTTTGAATTATTTAGCCCAGCGTCCCGACAGAGGAGTGAACGAGGTCAGGAGCTCATTGCTGCAACGTTTTTCCTCTCTCCATCAATCCATCTCTATACCCTCCACCCACCAGCCCTCTTCCTCCTCTTCCTCCCCCTCCTCCTTCTCCTCCGTCGCTGCAGAGCTCCTCTTTTATTCTGCCTGTTTTAATAAACAGGAACTTAGTAACAAAAGGCTTTCCACATGTTACTCATGTCCCCTCAATTATGGGCAAGTCATGGGGGAAGAACATCGATCCAATTAAATGCAGACACTGAAACCCGCTGTGTGTGTGTGTGTGTGTGTGTGTGCGAGTATGTGTGTTTGTGTGGACTCTCAAGTAAACCTTTGAACCCCAGCACTTTAAAGGGCTCTTTCAAAGGCGTTTGCAGTTTGTACGAGCCATTGAAGCTAATGAGCTGTGTGTGTGTGTGTGTGTGTGTGTGTGTGTGTGTGTGTGTGTGTGTGTGTGTGTGTGTGTGTGTGTGTGTGTGTGTGTGTGTGTGTGTGTGTGTGTGTGTGTGTGTGTGTGTGTGTGTGTGTGTGTGTGTGTGTAAGAAAGTGAAGAAGTGTGTGTTTGTGTGTGGTTGGGAAGGGATTCTGTAATATTGCCTGGTGGTTGCAGCAGATCTGCTTTCCCATAGGGCCTTTCTATAAATGCTTCCACGTGCACACACACACACACACACACACACACACACACACACACACACACACACACACACACACACACACACTGTTGCAGCAGCAGGTGATTCATTCTTAATCTTTCATTCCAACAGTTGTGGATTAGCCCTAATCTTAGCCAGCAGAGACCCAGGTCTGAAAGGCTGACTGACACTGTGTGTGTGTGTGTGTGTGTGTGTGTGTGTTTGTGAGTGTGTGTGTGTGTGTGTTTGTGTGTTTATTGTGTGTGTGTGTGTGTGTGTGTGTGTGTGTGTGTGTGTGTGTGTGTGTGTGTGTGTGTGTGTGTGTGTGTGTGTGTGTGTGTGTTTATTAAGCCGTATGTGTTTCATGATAATTGTCATCCCATGTAGGACTGAGTGGGGTGTTTGTATGACAGGACATTATATGACTGAGGCAGATATACATGACAGATTGACAGGTCACACAACACTGAAACATTAGAGACAGCAGGACGTGGAGGAGGAGGAGGAGGAGGTGCTGATAGAGGAAAGGCATGACCCCCTTTGACCTTAATTCATTTTCTTAAATTTAACATTTAAAGTGGTGACTTACAATTATTGAAGCAATCAATCAAAAGCAATGCGAAATGTCCAAGATTGTCCAAGATGAAGGCAATTTCATTTTGGGGCGATTGAAGGCAGACAGGAATCAGACCTATGCACAAACAGTAATGATGCTTATATCTGTCTGTCTTTGCATATGTCTGTTTTCACTTGCCCAAAATGATATTGCTTTCATAGATTGATACAGTCTTATTGGATTGAATTGAAAAAAAAAGTATTGTTTTATAAAAAACCCGAACTTCCTCCTTTTTATTATACTAAGAGAAGGGAAAGCAGCAGATTGTCACATCTGAGAACATTTACCAACTACATTTTTTCTCTCAAATCTTTTTTTCATTGAACAAAAGAAACTCAGATGTTTACTGTTGTCTAAAGAGAAGCACCGTACAAGATTTTTGCATGAATTAATACATTTGGGCTGCAATGATAAATTAATTAGTTTAATCCACATACTGCATGTTTTGCCTGACCAAAACTGAAAGATGTGCTATCTACACAAATGGGAAGCAGAAATCCTCACAACTGATGATATGCAACTAGCAAATGTTCAGCATTCTGGCTTGACAAAATGACTGAAATAATGAATTGATTATCAAACTATTTGGCGATTATGTTTCTGTTGTGTGTTTCAGTACTAAAATACATAAGGATTCAGTTGGTACCAGTACTGAGGTTCAATGAGCAGGTCTAGTTGCAAGACTATGAACACGATAGAAAAAAATATATGAAAAAATGCATTTCTGATGAACAAAGTTGTGTTTGGGTCCCCTTACTTTTCCTTTACTTTTTCTTGTGAATTAGAGACGTTTTTCCTCTCTCCTTCTATACTTCGCTGCTGCAGAGGAATTTCTATCCGTACCAAAATAGTTTTGAGGTTCAGGCGTCATGGCAGCCTAGTGGTTAAGAGCCGTACCATACACTATGATTACAATGTCCCCAGTTTGATTATTTTTTGATGTTGCGCTTTCTATCCCCTCATTTCCTGTAATGCCCACTTTTGAATTTGAATACCCAGACATATTTGGCTAAGTAATCACTAAACATACATTTTATTTTTTACAATAGGTCTTGGTAAAAATTTTTAACAAAGCAGAAAAGGTGTGGCGACTGGTTAGAAAGGGATTCGAGATGGAGGGAGAGGAGATTTGAAGAGAATGAAAGGCGAACGAGGTCAGAGGCAATCACAGACAAAAGTGATATTAAAGGAGGGGTGGTGACTAAAGTGCAGCTGAGGAATAGGAAAAAAAAGAGAGAAGAAGATTGGATAGAAGAACCAAAAGCAGCAGATGTGGGGAGGAAAGGAGGGGAGACGAGAGACAGATTAGAATTTGTTAATATGTAAAAGTGGTAAAAGGATACGAGTAGCTCATCAGAAAAATGAAGATGAATGGGGAGGGATTGGCTTTAGGTAGAGTGAAATGATGAAAGAGCAGACGAGCTGACGAGGACGAAAAAAGAGGAAAATGAAAAGGGAGATGGATGAGGTGGATTGGTGTACCGGTAGCAGCAGAGAGAGAGAGAGAGATAGAGAGAGAGACTGGTGGCTAAGGCAGGCCTGTAAAGAGCTTAGAGCAGCTGAGACGGATTGAATGGGGAGAACAACCTGGACAGGATTACACCGAGACAGAAGAGACAGGAGGGCTGTAAGAGCAAGATCGTATCATAACCCATATATCTCCCTGTCCTCCAGTTACACGTTTCCACTGGTTTACTCCACCGCTGACCACTTCGCCGCACGCAAGCTCCAAAATCGCACTTTAATTAAAGCGAGCTCACGGTATCAAGGAATTAACGCTCACCAATTGTTATACCAAGCACTGAGGAGTTAATCTATGTGTTAGACAATCATTCTCCAGCCATTACTTTTCTTAAATCCACCTCTTAATTAATTAGTCAGTGAGGAATGTTGCCCACCGAGGGATGAAGCTTCCACTGTACTGTTAAAGAACAATCAGAGATGGAGGAACACGCTCGCACCTGAAGCTTGGTATACTATTTATTCTTCGAATGAGGTGATTTAACAGAGGCTGAAGGGAGATAACACCGTCTGAATGGCAACAGGGAGCTCCTGTTCTGCACAGATCTACCCATTAATCCTCATTATCTACTTGCTTACACCCACCCGCATCATGTATTTGTAAA
Organism: Anoplopoma fimbria; assembly: GCF_027596085.1. NCBI lineage: Eukaryota > Metazoa > Chordata > Actinopteri > Perciformes > Anoplopomatidae > Anoplopoma > Anoplopoma fimbria. Next base: position 4,083,175 of record NC_072458.1, on the reverse strand, counting down.
ACTGACAATCGGTGGTTTGAGGTGGAACTACGTGTTGGCGTGAATTATTGATGAACCACAGTTTACACTAAAGCTACTGCAGGGGTTGCCAGATAAGCACAGGTTTTGGTCTTGGCTAATAACAGACACTTGTCGTTCACCGAGAAAGCAAATAGGCATATTGCCCAAAATGCATACTTCCATTAGCTCCGAGCAGTTCAACCAAAGAGTGATTTTCCCTGCTCAAATTATTCATTTGAACATTTTAAGAGGCCTGAAGATGAAAAAGTATCACATATTTTACAAGAAAAAGCCTGGTTGCATCAATAATTCAGCTAGCAGAAGAGTATAAAAAAGCAAATCTTAAGAATATAGTATCTCCGGGGGAGTGGGCGTTAGAAGGTTAAACATTTCGCCATCCCTTTGGCGGGTGCTGATCACAGGCTGGGCGCCACTTCCTTATACAATCATATCAGATGATGCGAACCATAAAACGACATCCCCGCGGATGTCATTTTATGGTTCGCAGACAACACACGAGCCATTCATCGAAAAACAAATCTGGACAAAGCGACTGTCTCATTTCCTCACGAGTTCCTCATGTTTGCTGGTTGAAGTCTTCTGACAGTGATTCACTGGAGTTAATCAGTGTCCCATGATAAACATCTGATCAGGTCACAAGCATTCAGTCTGCGTGGCCCATTAAGACAGAGACCATATGCTGCTCTCGCCTTATCGCAACCCGCCTAATTAGTGTTCAATACCAAGAGCTGTTATGATACATGAGGAATCAATCAACTATCTGGCTGCGCTCGCTCACAGTCTTCTTGGCTTACAGTCATTGGCTGGACGCCGCTCCCATCCTTGGGATTGGCTGCCAGTTTTTGCGAAAAAGTCAGTCAACCAATGGGAAGGAGCCAAGAGAGCATAGCAAGGTCAGCTGCTTAGTGCGGCCCCGGAGCAGCAATTTGTTTACCTCCTCTGTGTGTGTGTGTGTGTGTGTGTGTGTGTGTGTGTGTGTGTGTGTGTGTGTGTGTGTGTGTGTGTGTGTGTGTGTGAGAGAAATAGAGGTATGACATGATAATGATATGCATCATGCCCTCTGCACACACACGGCCGCAAAGGTGCATCTTTCCATTCCAGATTGAATTACACGGGGCTGATTGGATTTTTCTCCTCTGCATCAAAGACAAAAACACTTCTCTCCCGTTCTCCACCCCTCCTCCCTGCCTCTAGGTCCATCAAATCCCCTCATCACGCCATGCTTTTCTCTCAGTCAAGTATTCTCCATTTGCACCTTTTCCTCTCTAAAAACTCCTGCATCGATTCCTCTCCTCCTTCACCACTCCTTACTTGGGGTCTGTAAAGTCGCATGACTGTCATTAGCCTGATTACACAAGCTGTAATTATGCAATGCTGCCTTGTGATTCACATCACTGTTTGTGTGTGTGTGTGTGTGTGTGTGATTCTCTTATATGTGTGTGTGGTAAGGTTTTCGATTTGGTGCTGAGAAGAGACCATTGATTACCGTTTCTGAGTGTACTCTGAGTGCCCCTCTCTCTCTCTCTTGCTTTAGGCTACACAAAGGCATCATGGTCCGCGGGGCGCTCGCTCTCACACGCAGCCACATTTCTGAGCCCCTTTTGAAAAGTTCCTTAGAAACACGAGAAAAGTTCCAGCCACAGGCGCCACGCCCTCCCACTGGCCCTGCAGAAATAGGCCCATTGAGCCAGGCTGTAATCACACACAAACACGCACATACACACACACACACACACACACACACACACACACACACACACACACACACACACACACACACACACACACACACACACACACACACACACACACACACACACACACACACACATATATAAATCGACATTCAGCCTCCTTCCTCTTGCTCTCTATCTGGCACTTGATAGAAGCTGCCACAAAAACACAGTCATTGACCCACCAGCCAACCAGCAGCATTCACTGCTCACTGCAACATTTCTCAAACCAAACATCAATGCACACACACACAGACACATACACACACAGACACACTTGCATTCCCTGAACACCATGGACAAATCTTCTAACACACACACACACACACACACACACACACACACACACACACACACACACACACAGCGGCATATTGTGAAGTGTGGGAGCAGCAGTTGTGTCAGAATCTCAAGGCATTTCTGGCAGCAGGACAGTGACACACACACACACACACACACACACACACACACTCTCACTCGGAGATGCATGTTTTATAAGGTCATATATAATGGAGAAGGATTCCACGAGGCCTCGTGTGTGTGTTTTTCTGCGTGTGTTTGTGTACGTGAGTGTGTGTGTGTGTGTGTGTGAGCTAGCCTTGAGATGTGGTCTTTAATCCTGTTGGATTGTCAGATTAGTGTAACAGCTGGGTCCTACATTCAGATATACATCTCTCTGTCTCTGTATCACCCCTCCTCCCATCATACTGCTCCTCTATACAGGACCAATAAATGAGCGGATCTACAGCATTAGCGTGTGTGTGCGTGTGCGTGTGTGCGTGCGTGCGTGCGTGCGTGGCGGTCTCACAGCTCCAGCCCATTACACAGTTTAGGGCCAGCTGATGTGTCACTACACAGTCATGTGATATCTATTGCGTCTGCGGCGAGTTTCAGTGTCAGCAGATGTTTTTTTTCAGAGATACTCAGATAGACATTACAGGTAAAACACAGAATATTCATTTATCCGATTTATAGTTTCAGTTGTGGTTAATTTGGCATCACCTCTGGTCACTGTGGTAACGGCTAGTGCAGTTAAATACTGCAACAAACACTCCTTGAGCAGCTACTTAACCAGAAATACAACAGAAGAGCAGCTGGTGGATCTGTTTACAGTGCAGCCAAACAAACTCAGTTCGTTTTCATTAGTCAGTCAGTAAATAATAATTTCAATCACGATCTCATTTCACGCTGCACATGATGACAGAAATATCCCCCAAATTACGCTTTTATGATGAACAACCGCAGTCGGGCACCTCGGTAACAAATCCGTTGCGTTTCCTGTGAAAGCTACCCTGTGTATCGTCACATTGTGGTGAAAGCTACCCTGTGTATCGTCACATTGTGGAGCAGAAACAGAAGGGAGTGTTGGGTTTGCATTAGCTGCAACATAATCAGTTTTTTTTATCGTTGCAGGAAAGTGAGGTTAATATCAATCAGATAAGATTACATAACACAGGTTTACATGCACGAATCCACAGTGCATATTGCAATTTGAATCCTGTGTGGGAATGGCAGACTCCGCCACTTTCAATAAAAACTACTATATAGAGGGTACAGCAGAAAAACAAAACAGAACAGAAAAATGTATATATTGTTGGCAAGAGGTCGAAAAATCTGCATTTGGAGGACATTAGCTTGCAAGTTGCTACAAAGGACAGATACCCCATAAAATCAATGAAGATTCTATTTAATATTTCAAGTAATTTATTTAAATTGAACCTTGGTTTATCAATTTTAAGTCACATCATGACCTCCATAATCAATTTCATAAAAGAGGGAGGGCAGGCAGCCTTCCACCTAATGAGGATTAATCGTCGAGCTAACAATGAAGCAAATGCAAAAGCCTTTGAATGATTTAAAGTAATGCTGCGCTCTGTTGAAGGTACAATGAACATTGTCATGAAGGGATTTGGGTCTACTGTTTTGTAACAGATACATATAGATAAATATTGAAAGTCTTTCTGGATGAAAATGGACTTAAATTGCCTTTCACTGATCCAGATGCGTGCTATTTCTCCTCCACTCTGCACCTGTTCTATCCCTTCTGTTCTCTGACCAAGACATTCACTGTACCATATACCATATTTAGCATATGCATTGCTTTCCATACGGTCATTCATCACCTAGATCATCTTTGTCCTTATAACTCAGTGGAGAGAGATAATAATAGAAAGATAATATTAGTGCTTGGATGGCTTTCAGTTTTTGGTTTGGTGCTTCTCTAGGTCCAGAGCGAGCTGGAATAACAAACTAGAGCCAATGTAATGACATCCTCCCACAGGTTTTATACGGGGAATTAATACGGCCAACGTGGCTACGGTAGCGCCATCAGGAATTTGATCGTCAGAAAAGACTAAAAATAGTGGAGGGAGGAAAAAAAGTGTCTTACTCATTTCCTGGCTGTTGTACATGAGCATGTTTACAGGTTTGCTTGGTGGTTCACATTCATTGGTCACGGCGATCACTCGTGTGTGAAAAACTGGGACAAACATGCCGGAAAAGATCAGAATGTGTTTGGCAGGGGACTGAATAAATGTTTCTATCTTCCCACTCAGCGCTTCTTGCAGCAGACTGTCCACAAGCAGTTTTAGTTTATTCCATATTTAAAAACAACTTAAGCAGCAATAAATATCACACTTTATTTTAGTTTAATACCCCAAATTAGTCTGAACACTGACATCTGAAATACTTTTTGTATTAATCCCCATGTAGTTTTAGTTAATCCAAGACACCCATAACCATTCCCCATCTTTTAAACAGCTAATCAGTGTAAAATTGCTCAGCGGGTTCCTACTTGCAAACACAAAGTGATGCCTGCTTATGACCCCCTGCTGCAGCTGTTACTGCAGAGAATCTCTCGACACTCGGTGATAATTTAACTTAAAATTGGGAGCTGTTTTACAGGACTTAGTGCTGAAATACTATTCCGCAGGAGGAGACATTCATCACAGACATTCAGACTATGGAGGTAAATTTATGCATTAGGAAGAGAGCTGGAAAATCCTTCTGATGGATGCTGAATGGTTTTGACCCACAGGGTGAGGATTATTATATATCATTTATTGTATATAGTATTCTTATTTAAAGGCACAATCCATGATTTTTTACATCTTGCCTAATAGCGTCACTGTTCATAGTTGAGTTTAAAAGCCTGCTGGGAGGACATTTTGGGATTTGGAGGCTCAGTTAGATTCTTTAAAAAAATGTATGCATTACTGAATTGTGTCAGGTGGCCCTAAGCAGGAGTTGAAGTTTTAAAGGGACACTTTTCAATGGTGAGGGATCGATTAATAACATTTTTAACCTTAATATCAACTACTTGTTGATACGTCTGCTCTTTTGTTCATTTTCTCCTTATACAGCTGCACAGTGTGTACCTACCTAGGCTTGAGTAAACCTACTTTAAAGGTGCTATATACAAGATTGGGAGCCTCTCTATTGCTGATTTTCAGGAAATTCGGTTAAAATTTGCGTTCCATTTGGATGAAAACTAGACACCCGATCTTCATCTCAAGCACAAACAAAATAGTTTCAACCAACAACAGAGCTTTAACCTGCAACCCTTTGGCTAAATATCTGTCCATGAATAAGGGAGTATATTTTAGGAGTTTAGGTCACCTGGATATAGTTCACCTGACTTTACAAGATACTGTCTCGACATCCGACCCTGTGTGTGTGTGTGTGTGTGTGTGTGTGTGTGTGTGTGTGTGTGTGTGTGTGTGTGTGTGTGTGTGTGTGTGTGTGTGTGTGTGTGTGTGTGTGTGTGTGTGTGTGTGTGTGTGTGTGTGTGTGTGTGCTATAAGGTGTCACTGAGTGTGTGAGCAGGGTGACTGTGCAGAGGCTTTCTGTGCTAATCTCTGCTGAAGTGGCAGGTGTCTTAACCAGGCCATCACCTGGTAACCTACTCACACACACAAACACGCACACACACACACACTCACACTCACACACACATTGCCTGCCCTCTATCGCTCTCACGTCTCCTTGTCTGACTGTAAGTGTGTTAGCGTCCAGGCTGGCTGCCGTCCAACCTGCCCAGCTGGTATGAGACGAAGAGCAGGGTGGAGAGTGAGACGAGGTGGAAAAGCAAAAGATGGAGGGAGATTAGAGGTCAATGCTGACAGGCCTGGGGAACCACTACGGAAAGAGAGATTGGCGTGGAACAGAAAACGGTAAACAGGCTGCCGTATTTCCTGTAAGTCTGTGAGTAGTCTGAGGGCATTTTCCAAGCAGTGTGACCATTTTCAGATGAATACAGAATTATCAACGGTCCATTTCTGTCAGCGAGCAGCACGGCTCTGCCCCTGTTATCAGTGAGGGTCTGCTCTGGAGAGAAGCAGACACAGAAACGGCCGTGAATCAGCAGCTGCTTTATGAAGCATGGCCACTCCACCTACAGCGGATTAAATTGCAGGGAGGGTAGAAATGTGGGCCATAAAGATCACTTTACCTCATAGTAGGGCTGATCTGGGTCTCAAATTTGTGCCGGATGATTGTCGTTTCGTGGCCAGAGCTCTCGTGATGTGTTCAGGTGCGTGGTTAACACGTTTCACATCCAGCACTTTAGCTCAGTCAGGACACCCACATTGAAGTTCAAACCATTCATTGCAACAATAACACACATTTAGTTTGGGGCTGAGGCTCTGCCCATGTGAAGGGACAAATATGAGCAAGCTCAACAGAGACAGACCTATAAATGAACATGGTCAAGTCATCAACATATTATCTAATTTGACAGAGTATTAAATGTATAACACAAAATATGTTCAGTGCCTGACAACTTCCTAAAAGCGCCAGCTTTTGACACTCTTCAATTCCAGAGGTTGTCAACCTGAAAACTCCAGCAGGTCACAGGGTAGATCAGAGGAATGCAAGATGCTTAATTGGTTAGGAAAAAAGAACAAATATTTTTCTTCCACATTGGTTATATTCATTCCTGGTCCTAAAAATGATTTAAGTCACAGTGAAACGGAAGTAAGACAATCTTTATCTTAAGTAATGTGATATATTTATGAGTGGAACTGAGTATGTGGGCCAGTTATAGACATACAGGAAATTTAACATAGATTTAGAACTGAGAAAATGTCTTTTAATTTTAGGTGTGTCATTCAAATTAAATAATTTAAGAGTTTAGAGGAGGAAACTGCTCACGACTCTCACATGTGTACCACCTGTGACACAAGTAGACGCAACTTAATTTCAGCGGATGCAAAACATAAAGTTTGGGAGTGACTGTCCTAGTAAGTAGTGTAATGACAATACATACAGAGGTTAACTCTCTGCATGGGTAAGACTGTGGTATGCTGAGGTTTAGAGTGTAATCGCCTTTTCTTTGGCCATCATATCTTTAATGCCACTTGGGAAAACATTGACCTTGATTTATTCCTCACTGAATAGTGTGGTGTTAAAAAAAAATGGACATGAAAAAAAGAACTCAATGGACTTGACCTCAATGTTTTTGATTGTATTCCTGTTCCCTCTTCTCCTTCAACACTGTGGATGCAGTGAATGGGGGCTGGTTAAAGGAGTGGGACTCAGAAAGATGGAGCCAGAAGGCAGAGGGAGTATTCAAATGATTCTTCACAGTTTTGAGAGCTCAGAAATGCTGCAGCAGTCGAGAACATTTGCTCCGATAAAATCTCACATATTAAAAAGCACAATTAACGATTATTTCTCTGAAGCAGAGCAGCATTGCGTCTACTGTATCAGGAGCTTAAAATGCTTGTGTGTGTGTGTGTGTGTGTGTGTGTGTGTGCGCTAGGCATTGTGCAGCAGCAGCCTCTCGGGTTACTGAGGAATGCATTTGAAGTCAATCACAATGAAGCTTTCTATCTGCCCAGCTAACCCTGAAGGGGATATCTGAACTGAACCAGACCAGTAGGAAAATCAACCCCCAAAAAAATCATCTTTTGGGGTTACACACATCTACCACAAGCTGTGTGTGGTTGTGTGTGTGTGTGTGTGTGTGTGTGAAACCTGGATTGGTTAATATTGTGTGTCTATATAACTACCTCTGCCCCCTATTGTTATCTGACTTCCTGCATTTTAGTGTTAGCTGAGCTGCATACACCCATTGTTCCTACAGATAAAACACACACTGTGGTCTTTTATTCTCCCACACAACCTTCATACACAAACACACATGCACACACACATACACTCTCATTGTCAGGTTGCCACTTTAATATCATACACTCACACACTTACAATTTCTTCACTCTGATCCTAAATTATAATCTGGAACGATTAAATCAAAGTTCTTGTTGCTGTAAAACAAGTTTGCACACACACACACGCACACACGCACACAAACTGACAGAGCAGCTACAGTGTACAGGATGAATGAATAGTGCAATGCATGATGTCAGCTTTAGATCAGGTTTCTACCTGAGTCACTGCAAATGATGCAACCCCCACAGAGGACACACCTGTGTTGACTTTGTCACAACATGAAATTAACAAACACAGATTCTTTTTCTGCTTCTGTTTTTTTGTCCTTTAATTTGATGGTTCTCCATCTCCTCTTACAAAAGTATACATAATTATATATATATACATATATATATACCCCAACGCTGCCAGATTGTTTTAAAATGACTCCAACTGGCACCACATGTCTTACAATGGCAAGGCTTCATACGCTGCCAAAAACCAGGATTGCATTCAATCCGCAGATCCAGTGGAATATGGCTGTCATCTTACAGTTTCCTTTTATAACGAATGGGAACAAAATGCAGTGGTGTAGGGAAAATGAGGGCAACATACAGACGATTTTGGCCCCGGGTTATGCGTGCGGTGGAGGAGAGCTCGTTGTGTTTCGTTGTGGTTTGTTAGCTATGTGGTGGAGGCAGAAAGTACAGCTGTTTATAGCTCCTGAAACGGAGGCAAAATGCAGAGCTGGCCCTCTTCGACTCCCCCAAAGTCACGTAAAACACACGCAGAAACACAGGTCTAAGGGGCATTTGTGTGTGCAAGACACGGACCACAAACAGAACCTGTGATTATATCCATTCAGACACACACACACACACACACACACACACACACACTCTAATTACATGCAGTGACGCACTACTGCCCGCCATAGCGTGAATTCACACTTATAATGTCTCATAAATTAAACATGTCGAGACACAGAGGGTGATTACATATTACTGTTAAAGGTTGGGGTAAACATAGCCTCTGTAGCTGCAGTATGTCCTGGAGGTTGATGTGTGTACAGGGGAAGTTGTAAAGGGGCCCCCTGGGGTGGGCTTGAGGGTGGGGTGTGTGTGTTTATTTAAGTATGTGCGTTTGTTTTTTTGGGGTCACGCCGAACTTAGGGGGCTAGCCTCGAGATAAGATATGTGAATTTAAGATGAAAGGAAAATGGGGCCAAGGATGGGGATATACTGGCACAGAGTGTGTGGATCCAGAGGGGGGGGAACGGAGGGAGGCAGAGTGGGAGGGACAGATAGAGAGAGGGGGGAGAGCTGGAGGAGCAGACTGTTTTTGATGTTGGTTTTTTAGGGTTGTTTATTTGACGTTACATAACACCTTTGCTTATGTAGCTAGAGCTCTTATATGTGTGTGAGAGGGTGTGTGCTGATGTGTGTGTGTCTAGTAGCTTCTCACTGGGAGATGGGAATTTTTGTGAAAGGCAAAGGTTGCCCATAGCAACGGCCTTCATTGTAAAACTGATCCTTGGAATACGACGCACACACATTCGCACCATGCTTGCACTGAAACGTCTTTTCAGTACTTTTCAGCACTTCCTGGGTTTGAGATCACCAGGTCTTGACACACACACACACACACACACACACACACACACACACACACACACACACACACACACACACACACACACACACACACACACACACACACACACACACACACACACACTCTCATCCTTCTGCTTTGTGAAGTCCATATCCTCTGTGTTATCCTCTCAGGATCCAAACAACTTCAAGTCAATTCCATTTTGGTGAGGTGCATATAGCGTTTCAACTCCACCTCACGCTGAGATGTGATGGACTGAGATGCTCGGGTTGCTAGATTCCATTATGCTTTTATTGGCTTTTAAAGGCATCGGGTTTCCTCCGTCTGGAGCCGGGGAGGAGCCTCGGCTTCTGTATGTGCACAATTAGCATCACAGAGGCTAGTAAAGACACACAGCTCTGCAGGGCCTCAGGATGGGCTTAAGATTGCAGAGGAGATAAGTTTGTTTTGGTCACATTTGCAGCAGTGGACTGACTGTTTTCCAACACCTGGAGAAAAACTGAGCCCATTGTTCTTGGCATCAGAACATTGTTCTAATTAGCTGTAAAGTGAGCTTAATCGGGCCACAAAATGCAGTAATGTGAGAAGTATTTAGCTTCTTTACTATCAATGAAAAAATTAAAGTAGAAAAAACATTTAACATATAGATAGAGATCAAAAGAGAGACAATGCATTTCAAAATGGGCTTCTTCGTGGAATATATTTGCTGCAAATACTTGAAATAGATACGGTCTACAAGTACAGTAGCAGTACTTGTGTCTTGAAAAATAGTACGGTATGTACTGTAGTATGAAACGTATCTTTGTGCAGCAGTATGGGAGGTGTCTCTTAGTGCATTTGATCGTGGTGTTAATTGAACTTGTGTGACGGTTGAGTGCTAAAGCGTCTGTTTAAGCATCGCAGGGATGTGGGATTGAGGTCAAGAGAACGAGAGAGAAAGATGAAAGAGATGAGTGAGGAGAAAAGAGGGATCAGCCTCAAAGTGACCCAAGGCTGAGGTCACTCACTTCAGAGGTTCAACCTCCCCAAACGATCAACGACTTATCTCTCTTACCTGACCCCTACAGGCGTTGAGCGTTCCCCTCACAGCTGTACATGAAAATAGGGATGGATTAAGGTGCAGTGATGAGCAGGGAGCAGGGAGGAGACTGTGAAATGATCCATGAGAATGAGACAGTTTTACAGTGCAGCTGTAAAAATGTTCAGCAGTATTTATTCAAAGGAGATGGTGAATTTATCCCATTCAAAGTCCACACGAGATACTGAAATGATTTACCAACAACAATATTGATTATAGATTATTTAAGTTCTCAAACCTCTATTGGCCAGAAAAAAAATAAAAATAAATTGAAGATGTTACCTTGTACTCTGGGAAATTGTGACAGGTAATTTAAGACATGATAGCTACTTTGATTTATGACCAAATACCTGCAAAACTAATGACACTAATGACTCTAAGTTAAGCACTAATAAGCAAACGTTACCTTTCTAACATGCTAAACTAAGATGGTGAATGTGGCAAATGTGATATCTGCTCAACATCAGCAGGTTAGCATTGTCACTGAGAGCATGTTGGCATGCAACATTTAGCATTTATGGTCTCAATCGCTGGTTTAAAGTCTTCCTCAATAAAGCTTGATGTTCTTTTGTAAATGATGGTCCCCTTTACAGTAAAATAGACGATAAAGCGTTGTATGCTTTGAGGTGAGGCTAACTTATGATTGTCAGGTCTGGAATATATCACTGTTTTTGTCTAACAACCCAAACACAATGTGTTTTCAAGTCATGAAAGTTAATTGTAACCTTCATGGTCTTTGAAATATGTCTTTTTCTGCGTTTGATCGTCCACTTCTAATATACAGTATATTGTACAGCCTCACAGAGCTGCTAGCATGACGTTAGGCTTTGAGTCTTGTTCACTGTTTTCTGACATTTTATAGATAAACAATTTAGTGCAATTGGTAGATTTAATAGCTAATTGAACATTCTCCTGTTCAAGCTTTTCAAATGTGTTGATTTGGCCCTTTTTCTTTGTTTTACATCAAGAGAAAATTATATCTTTGGGTTTCATACTGTTGGTTGGAAAAAATAAGACATTTGAAGATGTCACATTTGGCTTTGGGAATACGAAATGAGCATTCTTCACTATTTTCTAACATTTAACCCTAACCCTAACAATGAATCGATGAATCAAAAAGTTCATATTAAGTTCAGTTCAAAAGCTAACTGCTTCTCCATACTTTACAGGCTGAGCATCACTTGTAACTGACACGTAAGCAGAGGCTGAATGAAACCCCTCTCTCCTTAAAAGCTTTGATGTTCCTCGGCCAAAATCCCAGCTTTAGATCAACTCATTAAATATGCTCCTCTATGGAGCCTCAGACGGACAGATGTTACCCCGTCCACCATTATGCTCCCTGCACCTCCTGCGTGTGTGTCTGTGTGTGCGTGTAATCTGCCATAGTGGTTCCTCTATTCAAATGAAATGACAAACAGCCCAGTCATTCATGATGAATAACTCTAATCTCTTTCATCTCTGTGTTTCTCCCAGGGACAGAACTGGTCGCCGTCTATCGATGACGAAGGCTCGACGAGAGACGAGTTCTACGACGATGAGGACCTCTACTCGGGCTCCGGCTCTGGCTGTAAGTGTGTGTGTGTGTGTGTGTGTGTGTGTGTGTGTGTGTGTTGTGTGTGTGTGTGTGTGTGTGTGTGTGTGTGTGTGTGTGTGTGTGAGGATACACCCTCATGCCCTGGTTCTTTCAAACTCGACAGCTGCTGTGTTTCAATCTGCTGACCCTGAAGCCCCCACCCCCTCTCTGTGTCCTAGAGTTAAGGTCGCTCTGGTCGCCAGACTCACATGCAGGCAGGCCACGCACATACAATCACCCGATACAAACATGCCATTTGGCTCAACAGACAGGTTTTGATCCAGATTTATTGCACCTTTAAACACAGACACACCCTCACGAACAAACAGCAACCCGGGGCTCAAGTTCCCCTACATCTTATTGGCTTTAATCAGATTACAGTCCACAGATTAGGCAGTTGTGTGCACCTTTCTGCAAGCATATGTCTGTGTTTGAGTGAGCTGGCTGTCTGCGTGCGTAGGAATTACCTACTTAACGTAAATCACGTTGGTGTAATTCAGTTTGATTTTCTGATCTGGCTGTTGAATCCTGAGCATGGCTCTCCTTATTAAGCATGACTCATTGAGGGCTGCCCCTCGGTTCAGGCTAGCGGAGAGCTCGCTCAAAATAAACTAGAAAAATGCAATCAGTAGAGTGCAGATATCTGCCAGCTGTGTCTGCAACAACTACTGATGTAATGTTTGATTGAATGAATCAAAACCACTATTACCCCCCTTTCTAGACCTTAAGAGTATCAGATGTTTTTCACTCACAATAGGCTCTCAACTTAATCTATGCAGCTGTTTGCATACTCTCCGTGTGTCTAAAATGCATTTCCGTAAACTGTTAGCTTTGTTAGCTGTATTAGCGCTGTTAGCCTCACGGGTAGGACTCCAAGATACTAACATCTAACTAGATCCGTTCAGTTTGTCATTTGCTAAGCAATAGTTATATACACATACATTCATGCATGAAATTATTTTACATAGAAATGCAATTCAAGAGAGGAAGAATTCATAATCCGTTGATGACATTTTTTTGCAAAAATGTTGATCAGAGCCCTTACCGGCAAGTTAAAGTGGAGCAAAGAGTCAGTAGTCAATAATGGTATAAAACAGTCAATCAAAAATTTTTTCAAGAAGTGTGAATCAATTCATCTACGAGACACCTTTAACATACAGTAATAAAGAAAATAGGCTGATTGGTACAGGAGTATGGCAAGATTAGCCGTGGACAGACAGACACACACACACACACACACACACACACACACACACACACACACACACACACACACACACACACACACACACACACACACACACACGCACTAAATCATTCACACACATGACCTAATATACAATCTCTGGGAGAAGATAAGTACAATTCAGAGCAGGAGAGTGCAGCAGAGACACCCCCTGCGGTAGAAGCTACACAGCAAATTGCTTTATCTCAAAAGCTCATTTACGACAGACAGATGTGCATTTTGTGTCACCGCTGCGTCAGAATGTGGTGTTTTGAGGCGCTTGATAGGTTTACAGAAGCTGCATTGTTGGAGTCCATATTCCGATATCCTCTCCAGCTCCTCTGTCAGCCTTCATGTCTTTGTGCCTGTAAATTCAATTTGTTTCTCTTTCAACCTAGGGAGCTTCCCTGCTATAACAAAATGAAAGGTGGTATAATAGTATTATGAGATTTAAGAAGAGAAAGGATTAGTCTGCGCTCCTCCTCTCTCCTCTCCTCTTTTATCCTCTCCTCTTCTCTTCCTTTCTCTTCTATCCTCTTCTCTTCTATCCTCTTCTCTCCTCTTCCTTTTATCTCCTCTCCTCTCCTTTCGTCCAGACTCTGTCAACACTAAGCTATTTTGACAGTGCTGTTTATGTGCATCCACTTCAGTTTTTTTCAGGTCATTTTTGTTAAAATCCTTGTCTGAAACACTTTTCCACACAAGCGGAAAATAGTATTTTTTTGCTCATCTTCAGTCTGCCCTTAACCAAACTGCACATCACAGCGAACATCTGGTGAGGAGAGGGACAGACAGCCTTGTCTCAGTTGGTTAAACCTCCGTTTTGCTCTCTGTGTTTTAATACATTTACTGTAGTCGTAATTTACATATTCGTGTTTGTGTTGTCAGACAGCTAAACAAGCAGAAAATAGCGGTTTGATTGCAACTGTGATTGCTGCACTCAGTTGTCAATAAAATCACTGCAGTACTTTACGATCCTGAAGTGATTTGACAAAACAAACAGAGCTGTGCTGTGTGATCGGTTGTATTGACATTTAAGATTAGAGGGGACAGATAGTGGACCTCCTGAAGGAGCACAGCACTGATTTTACACGTAAAGGTCATGGAGAGTACTCAGTTTTGAACACGAATGAAATGTCATAGCAAAGTCAACAAAGACCTCAAGGGGCGCAGAGTTGGATGTTTCCAGCGTTGAGGAGGGTGTTACTAGCCAGGGAGGCTCTTGCATAAAGACAATATCTTTTGCATTATGGGAAATGTAGTTTCCAGTCTTTTTGTAAATTCTTAAATTATATTTTTACAGAATTTATCCATTCTTTTTTGCCTGTGCATTGTAAGTCCCCAAACCCTTTCCCCAGCAGCCATTTTGACATAGCAGGGTAAACACAAGTGTTTTTGATCCAATTTAATTATGGTCCCATTCCATCAGCCGTACCAAAACGTTTTCCAAACGCTTTCCCCACAGTGAAATGAAACAAGAAGTGACTGTGGCTACTTTCTGTTAACAGTCCCACCGCGCAATGCGTCACTTCTTATAGATCCCCAAAAATATGCAACACTACACCTGTCAGTGATGTTACAAAGTTAAGGTGACTCATAAGTGCCTGAAATCTCAATTTACAGCTCAGTAGAGACTACATTTGTGATAATTTGTTATAAAGGGAGTAGTGAGTAGCAAAGGGCATTGATTTCAAACAGAGCTGTATTCTCAGTTTCTGATGAACTGTTTGTGTTATTTACTGTTTGTGTGAGTGTGTGGGTGCGTTGAGTGATAAACGGGATGTGTGAATGATATAAGTATTTTTTTTAATTCAAAATCCTCTCTTCTCCAGTTCCTGGGATCAGTATGAGGCCGACATCGGCGGGTGTGTCCTTCACTACAGAAGAGCCCCTCCTCCTCTCCACCACGCAGGCTACAGGCCCCGCCCCTTCCGCCTCACCCGCAGCTGAGCCGAGCCCCATCCCAGAGGACCCCATCGCCACCCCGATGCCCACCGAGGCCGACGGAGAGAGTGGTGTATTCTGGGAAAGAGAGAAGGAGCTGGAGAAGGAGAGAGAGAGAGAGCAGGAGAGGGAGAGAGAGAGAGAGTTGGAGAAGGAGAGAGAGAGAGAGTTGGAGGGGGAGAGAGAGAGAGAGCTGGAGAGGGAGAGAGAGAGAGAGAGAGAGCTGGAGAGGGAGAGAGAGAAAGAGCAAGAGAGGCAGAGGGAGCTGGAGAGGGATAGAGAGAGGGAGAAACAGTTGGAGAGGGAGAGAGAGAGGGAAAGAGAGAGGGAGCGGGTCAGAGAGTTGGAGAGAGAGAAGGAGAAGGAGAGAGAGCGAGAGCGGGAGAGGGAACGTGAGAGAGAGCGAGAGAAGGAGAGAGAGAGGCAGAGGGAGCGTGAGCTTGAAAGAGAGAGAGAGCTGGAACGAATCAGGGCCGCCGCCCAGACCACCGCCGCCCCAAGATCCCCTGCAGCCGTACCCGTGGTGACCACCAACCCGGCAACCAGCCCTGCAGAAAGTGCATCGCCCTCTTACGACCCCGACGTGAGCACCACAGAAGAAGAACAGGACGTCTACCTGTCACCTGAACCCTCAGCCTTTTTCCCAGGCTTTAACATGGAGACCACCACAGAAGAAGACGTGTCCACCACAGCAGAGACCACGACAGCTGCACCCGCCACCACCGCCGCCGCCGCCACCACTGTCAAGACCAGGTTCCCCTTCAGGCCCAGGGTTCCCATGACGACAGCCACTCAGGCGGTGCCAACGGAGAGAACGAGCCGTCCGCAGCAGCCCACAACCACACAGGTGAGACTGACAGGGGGATGTTAATATAGATCTGGAGCAGTGTCTTTATTTAGTGTCTCTTCACCCACCAAAACAAAACACCAAACTTAACAACAGGGAGTAGAGAGGATTTTTCATATTGTAAAAAAATCTGTTTAAAACACCAAAACCAATAACGCACAAGTCAACTTTATACTTTCACTACTGATGATCGTAACAATGATTAAAATCAGAAACTATTTGATCAAAGA
Organism: Anoplopoma fimbria; assembly: GCF_027596085.1. Classification (NCBI taxonomy): domain Eukaryota; kingdom Metazoa; phylum Chordata; class Actinopteri; order Perciformes; family Anoplopomatidae; genus Anoplopoma; species Anoplopoma fimbria. Next base: position 4,066,760 of record NC_072458.1, on the reverse strand, counting down.
ATAACTGAATAAGGCCACAGGACTAACTTACTAGCTCTGTACGAATGCGCTCATTACGGTCGGTACCAAAAAACTGCTCAGTTTTGTTCCAAACGGTTCTTCTGACTCTATAACACTGACAGCTTAAGTATTCACAGACCAGAGTGGTTTCTCCGACTGCTGTGCTTCTGTTTATTTTCAGCCGTCCTGCAAATGAAGCATGATGCATTTACATTTGTCTGCTTTTCCACATTGTAATTAAGCTGCCAGATTTTATGAAGTGTCTTTACCCGTTGGACAATATGAAACTTTCCACCAACCAGAACATACAGAGGCTCATTGTTTCATGTGCCATGGAAATGTTCTCTTTTTTTGTGTTGGTTTGGATACGTTTCAGAGTAGTAGCTCCCTGGAACAAATGTGATTACATCAAATGTATATTTCCTGTCGTTAGTCTCACTTCTTCTCTCTCTGCCTCAGGACGGTAACAACGAGGCGGGTGTTGCAGGACCGAGTGGAGATTTCGAGATCCGCGATGATCGTCGTAACGATCTTGGTCGAGGTATAATGCCAGTGGATCCTGATCTGATCGGCAACACGGTGGACGCAGGAAGCTCCGCCGCCCAGCTGCCACAGAAGAACATCCTGGAGAGAAAGGAGGTCTTGATAGGTGAGAACATCTCAATAAAGTTAATACTAATGATTTTTTTTGTACGTTTTTATCCAAATATTTGTCATCCAGCTCTGTGTCTGTCAAATGAACCACTTGGTAGCCACCTCCTAGATCACCAGATTAGGTTTCCTCCATTGCCTCCTGTGGTCTTTCCCTGCTTTCTGGGAGCTGCTAAGACAAACTGGCATTACCTCGTGTCCACGTAGAGCAGATTCATCACGATAGGTGAATGTGCTACTTAGCCCTGTTTGACCCGTTGAGAACAAGCAATCCTCTCCTTGGGTTACCCGACCCCCCTCCTTTCTCCCCTCTTTTTCCCATCATTTTCCCTCTGGGTAAATCCAATTTCTTTTCAAATGCGCCCCCTCTCCTCTTCCCAAAGAGCTGTTGTAGAAAGTGAGGGAGCAGCCAACTTGTCTGACCTGACTGGCTCTCTGTCTCTCCTTCAGCTGTTCTGATTGGTGGACTGCTGGCGCTGGTTTTCGCTGATTTCCTGGTCATCGGTAAAGAGCAGGAGGCAACAGACTTTAGACTAGACTGTCTGTATGATAGACCCACGTAGTGCTGTACATGTGTAGACACTTTAATCTGTTGGAGTAACACGTTAAAGAACACAAGATAAACAGGGATAGGCGTATTTTCTTATTTCAATCAACTTAATGACAAAGTTTGTCAGGTCATAAAGGTAAAATAGAAATTCTGCATTGTTTTAAATTTTGATGAATAAAACAACATTTCCATTTCAATCAGTCTTACTTTTGCCCAAGTCAAATATTTCAGATCAAATGGTTCTTTGATTGCTGTTGTTTTTCACTCATACTGTTTTTCATCAAAAGCTATTGCTATTCTGGCCTTTTGCCCTCCCAAAACTATATAATGTTTCACAGAACTGTGGCTGGTGCCTCATCATTTTAACAAGACTAAATCTTACACGAGTGTGGAGTTTGCATGTTCTCCCTGTGCTATCTGGGGTTTCTCCGGGTTCCTCTCACAATCCACAGACATGCTTGTTAGGTTAATCGTTGACTCTAAATTGCGTGTTGGTGTGAATGGGTACAGCCCTGTGATTTTGTGGCAACCTGTCCCGGGTCTGCCTTTCGTTCAATGGCTCCAGCCTCTGTGTGACCTTGTAAAGGATAAGCGGTTACAGATAATGGATGGATGGAAATCTATACAGCCATGCTACAGGGCTGTAGTAGCCACAAATGGTGCACTTGAAAGTGGGCGATTCTCCATTTTCATGTCCAATATCACAATTGTCTTCCACAGTAGAATCAGGGATTGTAAAAGTACATGCTTTTGCAGTGACGGAGCATGATGAAACGTTACAGTATTTTAAGCAGCCCAGCCTGTGTACTCTGATATTGGCAGTAATGGAATAAACAAAGTAAACACCTCCCACACAATGAAAAGAAACAAAATGTTCCTCAAGCATTTCGGAGTTGTTCTCTGTTTTGGCGTCAATACCAATCAGTTTAACAAGGAAAACTTTTTATTTTTTTTACCATTTGATGACCAAACAATCTATTGCATGCAGCAAGAGTTAATTATCGATGTGTGCAGAAGAAGGTGGTCAAATGCAGCGGCTGCAGATCGGTTTCACCGGCCCACATCGGGCTAAACTACCATGTAGCACTGCAGGGCTGCAATTTAGCACAAAGCTGTTGGCAACTCAGAATATATGTTGGCACATTCAGGCTCATCAGTCTTCACTTAGCAGCTAGGTGATAGTGATGCTGTGGTAGTTTTGCTCTGCTTTCAGACTAGGAGTGTTTGATGCAGTAGTGATGTAGTCTGCTGCAGGATGTGGCTCTAATGGAGTTTTAGTGTTTTTGTTTGAGTGTTTTTTCAGGATCTGTAATGTTCTGGAAGTTTTTTTTAAGATTTGCAACCTGTCTTTCTGTCTTCCTTCAGCCGTGATAGTGGGAGGAGTAGTGGGCGCCTTGTTTGCGGCCTTCCTAGTGATGCTGCTGGTGTACAGGATGAAGAAGAAGGACGAGGGAAGCTACACGCTGGAGGAACCCAAACAGGCCACCGTCACCTACCAGAAACCAGACAAGCAGGAGGAGTTCTATGCATAACACTCGTATGCCAGAGAGACGCACCGCACGCCGAGGGAGAGAGAAACAGCGAGAGAGAGAGAAGAGAGAAAGATACTCTAAGCCCCCGTACTCCTTGCCCCCTCCTCCTCCTCCTCCTCCTCCTCCTCTTCTTCGTCGCCTCCCCCTCGTCTACTCGCCTCTCCTCATCCCTCTCTCCTCTCGTCTCCAAAACACTTGAGAGCGCCTCTCTCTCTGCGGACTTGGAACTTTCTTTTCAATGAAAAACGAAAAAAGAGGAAAAAAAATAAATAATCCAAATATATTCTGAAAAAATAACACATACACATGAGATGTTTTTAAAGTAAATGTTGTTATTAATATTCTACAGATTCTCTTGTTGTGTATGTAATGATATGATTATTTTGTAAGAAAAACAACACAAAACACAAGCTCTTATCCTGTGTTTTCCAGCACAAAAAAGGTTCCTCCTCTGTTTTTTTTTATTTTATGGAGCGATTGAAAAGGCTAAAGCGAAAAAGGGAGAGGAGAGGGGCGAGACGAGCAGAGCGGGACACAAAAGAAAGAGAGAGCGATGGGCTCGACTCTGCCCCTCACCTCCCAAAACACACAGAGCGTCTGGTTGGCCGCACAGAGCCCAGGGTCAAAGGTGAGAGGAAAGGTCTCTTTTGTGCCTTCCATCCCTCCGGTGCTCAAAGACACATACGCACATCCATACAGCCACATAAACACACGCTAACACACATGCACATGCACACAAACACACACTTGTATCTGCTTGAAGGTGGCTCAGACTCTCTCTCTGTGTTCGGCCAACCAGAAAACAGAGCTCAACCCTCGGTGTGTTTCACAACGTCAAGGAGCCGCTGTGGGAACATTGGCTGGTCAGAGGTTTGCTTACGCGGCCAATCTGCTCTTTCTAAGCTGTACAAAGACTAGTTACGGATAGTAATAATAACCAATAATATATCAATGTTTTGGGCTGGATGGTGAATAATAATAATAATACCGTTATAATAATAATAATGATAATAATACTTAAACAGGAGGATGTGTATTTAGCAGTTTAAAAAAAAAAGTTTATATGTAAATATCAGCATATCCTTTCTGGCATCACTAATCATCTGCATGATCATGAAGAGTTTTTATTCATCACATCCATCATCACTTTAGATGAGCTGTGCTCTCGTCAGCCACGCACACACACACACACACACACACACACACACACACACACACACACACACACACACACACACACACACACACACATACATACAAATACACTCAAACAAGTGCAGATATATTACTTGCTGTGCATTTAGATACACCACACACGTCTTTTAGTACTACTGTTAATTATATCATTCAAACACATATCAAACCCATTATCATCATCATCGTCATTGTGATAGTCATCACTTGTGATACGAGCGAGATCAGGTGGTTTCAATATGTTATTGATTAGTTATCGATCAGTTGTCGGTTGGTTTAGAGTTTGGTCTGTTTGTGTAAAAGCACAACTACGTGTCCAGTCATCACGTCATCCGATACCCCCCCAACCCCACCCCACCGCACCTTTAGCATGCCTCACTTTCTTTTCCTTCCACCATTGGCTCTCTGTTTGGGGATGGGAGGGGCCTCTGGGAAGCGAGAGGGGCTTTAATGGAAAACCAGGAAGTGTGAATCCGTGCAGGAAGTTGCACCCAGATGCGCTAATTCAGTCAAAATCTTATCTGAATTAGTATTAATGGGGTCAACTTTTACCTGCCGTTGGGCTCTTTTTGGGGAGGGGGACGGGTTTTAGTTTGGGAAGGGGAATGTCAGGAGGAGGGCTGTGCTTCTATCTAAGAGATTGTAACAATAACCACACCAGTGCGACTGGGCTAGTAGCTTCTATTATACTCAGTACTGTAGAACAAACATGCATGGGAGTCAAAACTATACTAGTCTGGGTGTGTGTGTGTGTGTGTGTGTGTGTGTGTGTGTGTGTGTGTGTGTGTGGATGCCTGTGTGTGCTTCTGTGTGTTTGGAAGAAAAGAGGGGTGAGTTAAAGTTGGAATGTACTGTGGTTGAGTGTGTGTTTACCTTCTCCAGCAGTTCTCACGCTCTTCCACAGACAGGTAACACACCTCCTCCACTCCTGTGTGTGTGTGTGTGTGTGTCGCCTGCCCCCTTGCCAGTGTGAGAATATACGTGTGTGTGTGTGTGTATACACCCCGTCTAAACACGCCACCTGTGTGTATGTGTGTGTATGCCTGAGTGCTTCACCTTGGTATTTCACAGCAGACTCTTGTGTACACTGACTGGCCTGTCGACGTGCGTGTGTGTGTCTCAGAGTGTTTCGTCTGCTCACTGCTGAATGAGGGGCAGCTGGTCCCTCTCGGTAGCTTTCACACACACTGACTGTGTCTTTTCACTGTCCGTCTGTCTGCCTGTCTGTCTCTCTGCCGCGGGACAAACGGGCAGAAGACACGCCACTTTCTCACAGGCAGGAATGATCTTAACACGTCTTTTTTAAAGTGACTGTCTAAGTGTAAACATGTGTGTTTGTACCCATCTAAGCCTGCGTAGCCAAATAAGACGTGTGTGTGTGTGTGTGTGTGTGTGTGTGTGTGTGTGTGTGTGTGTGTGTGTGTGTGTGTGTGTGTGTGTGTGTGTGTGTGTGTGTGTGTGTGTGTGTGTGTGTGTGTGTGTGTGTGTGTGTGTGTGTGTGTGTGTGAGTGAGAGAGTGAGGGTGACTTTGTACGTGTGTGAGTGTAGGTATGCATGCGTGATAGTGTGTGTGTGTGTGTGTGTGTGTGTGTGTGTGAAGCCTAACGGAGGCTACACTACTCTATGTTTGCTGTTCCCATTCCTGTTTTTATACATTTGCATTTTTTTAAGGCTGAGTTTCTGTCATTGGCTGAGTGAGCGAGAGGAGGCGGATCCTCCACGCCACCGCCCTGTCACTAATCTGCCACTCTGTTCCAAATAAAAAACCTGGTTGGGTAAATCTCTCCTCTCTTGTCTTTTTTTCAGTTTAAGTGGATACATCAAGACACTGCTGTTAGGTGGACTGCTACCTTTGGAAAGAGCCAGGCTCGCTGTTTCCCCTGTGTTCAGTCTTAATGCTAAGCTAAGCTGGGGCTGGTATCGATCTTATCGTCTCACTCCTGGCATTCTGCAAAATGTCAAACTATTCTTTTAAGTGCGGTGCACTCACCAGACAACACATTGCAGCTTCATCATTTGCACAGAGACCTAGACACCAACCGGTACCTCTGTCTTGGAAAAATAGAACCTGGTTCCAGATTTTCAGGGTGTCAGTTTGCGTAATTTGATCTGACTCAATTTATAAACTTTCACCATGTTAGCTAATGTATAATAACTAAAGTAATATGGATTTTGATACAGGTCTTGACAGATAAGGCAACAAAACCAGTCACCATTTTGTCGATGAGCTAGTTCAATAACAAATGCACCATTAATTGAATTGCCAAAAACAATTAACGTGCAGGCAATATGCTGGGAATTTAAGGAGCCTCTAGGGGTCAATGTAATCTGTCTTTGTTCATTAATATAATTATGACTTGTCCAGGAAGAACCAACCTCTCACTCAATGTCAGCTGGGACAGACCCCTGCCCCCTGTGATAGGCATTTATAGACAAGGGGTGAAAAGACTGAAATACTTTACATAATATATTACATAATTAATCACAATATTTTTACCTTTTAAGAATCTGCTGTCACAAGAAAAGCTTTTCAGAATAATAAAAAGTGTGGCTATGAATTAAATTAGATCAGAATGCCATGTTGGTGCTTTTTTCATTATCCCCCCATGTACCTGTAGTTGTCAGAAGAGCTCAACACAAGTATCATTGCTTTGACTTCATCAATAGTAATCTCTCCAGCCCCTAATTAAAAAATGAATGCAGTTCATAAAATGTCTATGAATATTAAAATGATGATCGACTTGAATAACAAACACATTTCCATACTAAACCTCTTTTGGTGTGTAGCCGTGCTGATTGGATTCGTTTTATTTGCCCCATAACTGTCTCTGACAATTCTGTTTCTACTTTAAAACGCTTTTTGGCGCTCACATCAATTATGACATTTCAGAAACAGCAACTGTCCTGGTTACTCTAGGAGTACTTAAAATCCAGTGAAAAGTGTTGTGGTCTTTGGATGAACCCAAACTAACCAGGACACGGAGTTGCTGGAAAGACACACTATTGTTGAATTATTTACACATGATATGTCAACTTTGTGAGCGTTACAAATGAAATTCCATCTGTTTTCACTTTTGCTGGGGTGAAGGGAAGAATTCTCAGGGACAGAGATCTCGAAACATAAGTGCTATGTGGGGTTTTATTTTTGTGAATTGGGTGAGCTGACCCTTTGGATCCTTGGTCTTCTTGGCTTTGACTCAACTTGCTCCTGGTGCTGGACTGAACTCAAACTTGTCACTCAGGACTCAAAAGGGAAGCAGAAGATTTAAAAAAAGCTGCTCAGAATGACAAGATATTTTGGTAACATACATTCTAAAGAACTTGCATGCAGACATGAAGTCTCACTCTGGTGTTATCACACACAGCAGCTTGGCCTTCATACCATTTCTGACCCAGTAACATTACACACAACACTGCATGCCTCTGCGCTCTCAGACAGAGCTACTGTGTATATTTATATATATGTTTAGGTACAAGTGTGATCACAGCCTATTAACAGCCTATTTACACTTGCTGAACTCAGTAGTTCCTCATGGGAGAAACAGCCAGAGATGTTATTATTCTTAAGCCATTGCATAAAAATGTACTTCTGAAGTGATTAGATAAACTGTCTGTGGGGATTTGTGAGCACACAGGAAAGGAAAATATTCTAAATGGGGCTTCAGTTTATATTCTCTGCATCAAACCAGATGAAACCAAGGTCACCTGATGTGGAGGAGTACCAGGGAGTCTGCAGACGGCCTTTCCCCGGATCCAGAGGAGACAACAAGCTGCTCTGGCCTTGGGTAGAGGGCTGCTGATATGGAAATGTGCCCCTCACAGAAGATGATGGGGGTTTTATGTGAGCCCTTTTCTGTTTGGGAGGGGGAGAACAGAGGAGTTGAAGCTGAACAGTAGAGTTGGGGGTAGACTGAGGAAGATCCAGGTGCCTGGGGTCCAGTTAGTACCCCATCTGGTGGGTAACGGCGGAACAACTGAATAAAGACAACCTGATTTTAACCCGAATAACAGATAGTGTAAATGTGTATTTTATTTTACAAAGACTTTTTGTTTTGTTTTAGCCCTTTGTTGAGTAAAAAGCTCAGAGGATCCTCATTATGTATCTTCAACCTACTCTGAAGGATCACAAGATTATCAACTGGAAAGCAAAGAAGAAAACACATTTCAAGATCACAAACTCCTTTCAGACTTCACATTTATCTTTATGCTTAATCTTTTGCATGTCTTCTTGTAATTTACTGCACATTTTACGTTTTAAGGCCTTTATTTAGTCAAAATAATTGGAAAAATGTCACTCTTTTGTTGAACTGGTCACACTGGGTTCATAATTTTCAACTGACGAGGGGTTGTAAGTAGACATTGATTTGTGTGAAGGAGTCACATAAAAAGTCTTGAAACTCTTCAGCCTTGCTTCATGTTTCTGGTGTTTTTAGAATTCAGGAAACAGAAATGTCTGAATAGAATGTCTAAAAAAGCTGCAGCCCATCAGTGTTTAACAGTTGAGTCTAACTGTACTGAAAACCCAAAACACATCATAATGCATTTATGATCTTTTATTAACCTACAGTATAATTTGATAGTGATATGATTCACAGGGGAACGTTTATTTTTAATTATAGGCCTCATTGATTTTTCATTTTTTATAGGCTACCCGATCTTACAAAAAATAGATGCGACAATAAAAGTAATTTTAATCGAGATGCTCCACATGAGTCCCAGCAGAATTAACATCATTATGGCACATTAAAGTGATACCAGGGAGTTATGAAGAGAGTTTTTAAGTTAAGTTACAATCCGTTCACACATTGGCATTACAAATACATACCTTTTAAGTAAAAGTACCTGTTCCACAATGTTAAATACTACATTACAAGAAAGATGTACTTGAAGTATCAAAAGTAAAAATACTCTTAAGCTTTGACTAAAATAGAATCATATGACATTATTAGATACACAAGCTGAATTTTACTTTTTTAGCTGCTCAGGATGGAGCTATAGTTTTAAGTTTGACAACTTTATATACAGTTTAATGTTTTATGCAGTGGTTCCCAACCTGTGGTTCAGGACCCTTCCATGGAGACACATCTGGTGGGTCTTGAGATGATTAAACAGGTAAGAAAACATTTGAGTTTGCTACAGTGGACTTTTCCTCAATCTTTGCTTATTAATGAAATATATTATATAATATTGGATCGCTTTACCTCTTTTAGCCTCTAACTGCTATTTATGTAAAACCATCTGGTTAAGTGAGAAGCTTATAGAGGAAATATTTCTTTAGAGGAGCTTTTAACTTCTCATAGACATCTGAACTCACTACTTTTTTCTTAGCGTTCCAACGCCAAAAGATGCAAGGACAAATTAGTTTAATCCTCAATAATGTGCTGTAATTTATAAACATATCAAATGTTTTTTTTATGTAAAATCTTAATCTAAAAAAGTGTAACTAGAAGCTATAGCAGCCAAGTAAATGTGGAGGAGAAAATAGCACTACATGGAAATACTCAAGTAAAGTACCTCCAATTTGTACTTGAGTACTTGAGTAAACGTACTTAGTTGCTTTCAACCACAGACAAATATATTCTTATTGTCTCTATTTCAAAACATTTAAAAAAACACAAATATACAGTACCAGTCAAAAGTTTGGACACACCTTCTCATTCAATGTTTTTTCTTTATTTTGTTTTTATTTTTTTTCTACATTGTAGATTAATATTGAAGACATCCAAACTATGAAGGAATACATATGGAATTATGTGGTAAACAAACAAATGCTCAACAAACCAAATGTTTTAGATTTTAGATTCTTCAAAGTAGTTGACTGAGAAGGTGTGTCCAAACTTTTTACCGGTACTGTATATTATATAAACTCGACATGGGACTCAAATAAAATAAAAAATGATAAATGACAGCCTTGTAAAGCTTATAGGTGTTTTATATTTAAACATCTTTTTGTTGATAAATTTAGCTATAGATCAAATGGATTGCTGGTGAATCAGCTCAGTAAACTTGAAAATGTTGAAAATGTAGAAAATAACAAACAAATGGATTTAATAAAAGAGAGAATCAGTGACATTCAGATTCAGTGCATACAAACAATACACGTTTGTTAAATAATGTAAACTGAGGGTAAAACCTAAACATCATCTCTCACACTATCTCCATAGGTTATGATTGGAGCTGTTCTGGTCACTGATTGGCTGTTTCAGTTTCTCCGTGACGCGCTGCTGAGGGAGGGAGGCTAATCAATCAATCAACCTCATTAGCCTCCAGTCCAGGAGCAAACCGCTTCGTGACCCTGCATTGCTTAATTGATTATTAGTACAAGTTTATTGGTTTCGACTTTCGCAATGGAGGAAGACTGCGAAGGAGCTGAAGGTTTTGGTGAGCACATTAGTCCGACTTTTAATTGTTTTATTGGTTTATTGGCTCTGGCCATTTTTTTTTCCTCTGTCGACTCAAAACTTTCTGTGTCATTTTGCAAACTTTGAAAGACTTTTGAAAAACTTTACTGGGTGTATTTAAAGCTCGTAATCTTCCCTGTGAGGTGAAACTCCCACTGCTGCTCAACTCCACTGAGACAATTTAAGAATTTAAACTATTAACATTCCCGACCCGGTGTTTGTAGGCGGGGGACAGGTTAGCTGCTTTAGCTGCAGCTAGCTGCTCACACTTAATTAAGGTCAGGTGAGGTGCTCGAGGCTCTGCACACCTGGGACACTAATTAATGACGTCACTGCAGCTCCTCGAGGATGACGTTTATAAGGAGTATTCAACCTTCAGGTCACCATGACTCATGAAATATGAAAGACATAATTCCAACATTATCAAGTCATTTCTTACACTATAGTCACTTTTAAAGGGAAATAATCAATAGGCATATGGCTTCAGCTGTACTGATATAAAGTCAAATAAATGGATGAAATGTATCTTTATTAGCTGTTATTAAAAAGCTGGAAACACGGCCAAAGACAGGATTTTAGATAAACAGGGCTTATCTAAAACATGTTACATGAAGTCTCTAAAATGTTGGTTATAGTTTACATATTTTTACATACAACATGGTCTAACTACTTTGATGATGTGGACATTTGCTGGCTTTCTTAGTATTCTATGATAGTAAACTGAATATCTTCAGGTTTTGGACAGTTGGTCTAAAACAAGGATTTTTAAAATGTCAGTTTGGGCTGTAGGGAAATTGCAAAGATCATTTTTTTTTTGTATTTACTATTTTCTGACATTTTATAGACCAAAAAATGAATCAATAGATCATATGAATATTCCTGATTCAGTTATTCAATGGTAAATTAACCTAAAAGTCCAAATTAAAAAACAAACAAACACAGAGTTGAAAAACTGCTTTAATCAGTTTATAATTTAACCACCATGTGAAAGGTTTCTTTAAATGGTTCGCTTTAGCCTCCCAAAAATACTGAAGACATTACTTTGGTGGCTGCTAAAGTCCTTGATGGAAATACTTCTGTGTCAACGTGCCTGTACTAAAATTCTATACATATGATTTTATTGTTTTAAACAGGAACTCATAATGAACCGATGTTGGTCTGGAGGGCCGTCTTATTAAAAGGTTCAGAACCACAAAACATATTTGAGACCACTTTTGCAGTTTTTTTTTTGCCTGTGACAAACCAGAGACATTTAACTCCAAACCTCTCAGCTTTATATTTACAGAATACATCGAATTATATACACTGGGGAAAGCTTAATGCCTTTCACATAAAGATTAACAAGGGAACAATGAAGATTGAAAAAAATCTACCTCCCAAAAAACTAATAAGAAAATAAAAGGGATTCTATTAATATTTCTATAAAAACGGATATAATACAGTTCATTGAAAAGGCAACAGAAAAATAAATGTTTTAAGGCTGCTTTTAAAAGTAATTGGAGTCCTCAGGGAGCCTAATTAAGCAACTGGGAGCATAAAAACTATAGACAGCCTCACAGAGCTTTGAATCGAGACTCAGTACAGCAAGAATAAAAGAGACCGATGAGTGCTTCTTATCTTTTAAGCATATCTTACTTATCAATAAACCTTAAAGTTAGTACCTTAAGCTAATTTGGTAATTTAAGTACAGGGGTAATGTGCTTTTTTCCTTCTTAGTCCATGTTGGAAGAATCTGGCTGCAGGAATTTGGTACAAGTGTTACGATTGCGATGAACCACCTTCAGGTGTGGTTTTGATTAATAGAAAGTATTTTAGACACAAAGTAGTGATAAATAACCGGCTGTAGTCTAAATGAAAATGGTCCTGGACAAAAGTGAAAAAAACTCACACTTTACTCCATTGCAGACTGTTCAAGCCTTCTGTGTGAGGAACTGGAGGATTTGGAAACAAAGATTTACCAAGGGAGGAAGAGGAGGCAGAGGGAAGGGAAGGAGGAGGAGGAGGAGGAGGAGGAAGTCTTTAATCAGAGGGAGGATGAAGAGGCAGGAGAGGAGACAGACGGAAAAGAGGGGGATGAGGACAAAGAAAAGAAAGTCGTTATGTCAGAAAAGGAAGTGAGGGCGACAGAGGGAGAAGAGGAGGAGCAGGTGAAGCCAGACAGTAGGCTGAGAGCGGAGGAGGCGCAGGAGGTGCAGATGGAAGACAACGAGACTGAGAACATTAAGGAAACAATGCCTGATAAGCCAGAGGAAAAAGAAAAAACAAGTCTAGAGGACAGAGACGAGAAGAAAAAGAGTAGGAAGAGGCGAGGTAAGAAGCAAACTGAGCGACTGAGAAACAGGAGAAGTTTAAAAGATGTTAGTGAGCGTGTTGAGGAGGAGAAGGAGAGTCAAACACAGGAGGTGTCAGCGATGAACTCAGAGGAGAGCTTGTCTCTGTCGGAGCCTCACGTTGGACTGATGAACAGCTGTGACCTGTCTGATCCCGTCTACCTGGGTTGTGGGGGCGGGGCTGTATTGCCCTCCGGTCCCTCTCCCCCTGCTTTACTCCTCACAACCTCCTGTCCCGATCCAACCTGCACCTCCTCAGCGTCACGGGACAAAAAGGCCACACAGCCCTCTTCTCCCTCACAGTCTCCACCAGCAGGGCCCTCAGCCGCTCGAGGTGAGAATAGACAGTCACTGTTTATCAATCACTGTGAACTTATAGTGAACAATATTGTACAATTAACTTTCATGAAGTGAAACCAAACTGTTAAAGGGTTAAAGTTCTAAAACGAATACACAGACATATCCCAGAAGAGACAACGCCACGATCTGCCAATAACAAGGTAGCCGCGCCCTAAAGCATTCCCTGCTTTATGGTCTATATAACTCTCAATGGGACCATAACTGACTAAATGAACTTCATGTTGCATTGAAGAAGACTCGAAACTAGCGATATTGACCATAAACTCATGTTTACTGAGGTAATAAATCAATTGAGAAGTAGGGTCATTGTCTCATAGACTTCCGTACAAACTGACTACAATGATGCAGCATTAATGAAGAAAATATTAGTTACGTTCTCAAAGATTTTAGTGTCATTTTTCATAATGAGGATTACCAAAAACTTATTTTAAATGTTCCTTTATTTAAAACTTCAGTGTAATATTACACTTTAACATATATCCCACATGGGCCGGTAAAGGCATAGTGTCCATGCTCGTGGGGTTCTCGAACTTGGAAAAATCATGCAGCAAAACAGGAGATATTGTTTCTTTCATTTCACACAGCTCTCTCTGTGAAACTTTATTTTTACTGCAGCACCTCCCAAGACCAGTGAACAGACTTTAATGTGTTAGGACTTAATCAATAATTGTATTACAGTGTGTGACATTATTTATATTATACCCTCAGTTGCCACTTTTTTAGATGCAACTGTACGATCATTTGCAATTCAATGCAACAGCTCTGCTATAAATTCTACCTTAACAAAGATTATAATGTTCACCTTTTGGTGACATTGTTGGATATGAATTGAACAATTAGAGATCTTTGGAAACTTTGTGATGTATCACTTTAAAATAATCTTGTGTGGGTTTGTATTGTTTAGCAGTATATGAGTTTTATCCTCTTCAGCCCAACAGACACGTTTGCAAGATCTCCAGATTTCTAATAATACCTAATTTGCCTTGTTCAACTATTGTGTAATATGTATGAAATGATCCACACCTACAACCTCCTGCAATATCAATGATGCAGCTGCGAAAATGGCGGACTGGATTTGAATATTTGGCTGTGTGTATATTTGTGTGTGTGTGTGTGTGTGTGTGTGTGTGTGTGTATATATATATAAGTATTTGCCAGTATGAATGCACCTACACGATTATAGATAAATACACATAGATACCGATGAGCATTAGCAAGACATTTCATTTTACCCAGATTTTACTAAATAAAATGAATTGGGACAGCGAACCCAAACCTTTAAATCACGGCCTGGCATGTAAGTGCATCATGTTGCATGTGGGTTGTTTGGATGCAGTTTTTCTAACCAATACAAGAGCGCTAACAAGTAAAATGTATGTGTAGTGGAGCTGTAACAATTATTGATTGATTGATTGGAAATTAATGGTCATCTATTTTGAGAATTGATTAAGCAGATTTCAAGCAAAACTTTGTCCATCCCAGCTTTCCCAAACGTGAGGGTTTGGTCCTTTTTTTTTTGGGCAGATAAAACATCCTTGTTGGCTTTTGGTCTTTTTGACATCCTCCAAAATTGTGTTCAGCTTTAAATAAATGTGATTATTGATACTTAACAGTGAGAAAATCATAATTTTTAAAGGAAGAATACTGTAAATCAGACAATACTTAACTTATTGAATCTGACTGAGTTGAGGAAATGTTTATCTGGTTCACGGCAGATGGAGATAACCCAGGTCTACTCCACCCGACGCTCCATCCGCTACAGCAGCAGGGGTCGAGGCCGCGCTCTGAGCTTCCCTCTGCCGCCGGGATTAGAAACTGTGGACAACTGCCTGCTTCCCCCTGCACCGAAGAAGAAAACTCGAACGCTCTACAGTACTGGTAACCGAACTATCACTTTATCCAGGTGTGTTCAGATTTGACTATGCAAAAAATTGACCTACACCCAGTCTGTGTGTGTTTGTGTGCGTGTACATATGCGTGCAGATCAGTTAGAGCATTTAGAGGCCCTGTTCCAGGAGGACCACTATCCGGACGCAGAGAAGAGGAAAGTCATCGCTGCTTCAGTTGGTGTCACACCTCAAAGGATTATGGTTAGAAATTCCCCTGACTCCTTTTATATTGCTTACTCGGTGATGCACATCCTAGAAGAAAGAATAATTAACAAGCAGGGAATTAAGTTTTCCTCCTCTGCCTCGATATTAACTTCTTTCACCTCCCCTATAATCCAGTTTCCTTCCATTTTCCTCCACCATCCTCTGTCTTTTTTCCTGATATCCATTTTCTCTCTGCATGATTCTGTGAACCAGGTCTGGTTTCAGAACCGCCGGGCTAAGTGGAGGAAGGTGGAGCGCTCGATCACAGCAAGGGTTGAACACAGACAGAGCAGAGCTGGATGCAGCAGCAGCAGCCCCCTACATCACCAGATCAATCCCACCCTGCCCACACTGGCACCCAACAGGTATTGCAGTGATATCCCTGTGTGCCCTCAAATGGTGCAAATGACTTGTATTTAAACATTATTTGATGTATGACATGTAGTTAGTTATGTTTTTCCTCTTTTTCAGTAAGGGCGTTCCTTGTTTTTCCAGTCACTTTGCCAATAAGCTGCCCCAGGTCGCCCCTGCAGCACCTTCTTTCTCTAACCTGTCCCACCAGACTCCGCCCTCCTACAGCAACCTTCTGGCCAGCCTCAACAGCCCAGGTGTTGAAATCCACATGCATATACACAATTTTTCAAAATGTACTGCTCATTATGAGGTCATTGTGCTCCTAAATTACTATTCAAAAGAAGTTTGGTTTCTTAGGAACTGTCCTTATGCCCCGACTTCTACATTCACACCAAATTAGCATTTGCGGCAAAAACGCCAGTCTTCCCATTCATTTGATTGTGGGTAGTGTGTTTAACTGGCGGTGGGGGCCGTGGTGAAATGTGGTCATGTAGTAATGGTACATTTTATGGATAAACATTTTAAAATCACAAATGGAAGAAAATAAATTGCTAACAATTGTGTGTTCGGCATACTGATATTAAGTCCCAAAAATATTTCCCATCTCTGTATTTCACAATTAAACTGAAGCAGCGGGAGGTTTGAACTCAGTTTATTAAATAAAGGACAATTAGTATCTTTATAATACCATAAATTACATTTTGTAGTCCAAACAACCATCAGTTGTAATTTCCTTTAGGGGAAGAAATAACTTGAAGCTGTGAGAGTCTGTAAGAGTTTAGGGTTTAACCTCAGTGCTCAGTGGACCTTCACACTGCATGTTTATATTGTACAAGACAGAAACCAGACCAATGTTTTATCTCCATGTGTTATCTCCAAGGTCAATCCAGAGTGAGAGATGTGGGCCAGCACCAGCTTTCATCTCAGGGGGGGTTGGCAGAGTACCACCCCCGTCCCATGCACAGCCCTCCCCCCTTGCGTCGAGCCAGTCTCCCACTTTTCACAACGACTTACAACCAGGCCAACCCAACTCCACCTCCGCCTCTCCTTAACACCCTGGCTCACACCCCACCTCTGTTCCTGGATGCCCTGGAGGGAGGCTCCGCCTTGGCACACCGAGACAGCCAGTCTCTGCAGACTGACACCAGGTCAGCTCGATTCACAGCAGACTGTGACATGAATACTAGGCGATGATTTGAACAGGGACAACGAGTACTAGAGTTGACAGGGGGACAGAGGCTGCAGACAGGAGCAGAGATCCTGTGAAATACTGGTATAATGATGCCTCAGACAGAGCCTGTTGTAGTGGGGAGCCGGGTTCTGCTGGTGTATAATATTTGAGAAATCATGCTGAGAGACATTTCAGTTAGTAAGTCCTTTGTACAAAATGTTGTTTTTTTGTTTGATTACAATTGTGTATCACAGCACAAAAAATCCCCCAATGCAAGACAATACAAAATCAAACAATGACTATAAATAAATGTTCCAGTCCTGCTGTTAAGAGATTTAAAGGGTCAGCTCACCCACATTACAAAATAACGTATTGTCCTTGGAACTACTATCAACAAAAATAACAGTTAATATTCATGATTGGCTCAGAGTATGTTCTGTAGAGTAATTGGGACTTTCTGTCTGAAATACCATTTTAATAATTCTGCTGTATTGGAGTGGCAGCAGAAGTCTCAGGCAAATTTGTCCAATACTGTGTTTTCATATCAAATACCTGCAAAACCAATCTCTATCAGACCAAAGCTAGCATGCTAATAATTAAGGTGGTGAACATGGTAAACATTACCTGGTGAACATCAGTATGTGAGCATTGTCATTGTGTGTGTGATTGCATGCTGATGTTTGCATTTACCTCAAAGTAGTGCTGAGCATAAATACAGCCTCACAGAGACGCCAGCATGACTTTAGACTCACACATACAGATGCAAAGTGACAGACAGTTTCTGGCCTCTTATGAAGCTGTTACTGTCTGTGTGTTTTGTGCTGAGTATGAAGTTAAGCCTACATACTCTGCTCCGACTACTGTTTTCTGACGTAGCTGCCACACATTACATACAAGGAAGTTGTTTATTTCTTCTTTTGCATATTCAGAGTAGCTTATTTGCAGTTCTTTTTATGTAGTATGTGTTGTTGAAACTGTTAAAAACTATCAAGGCGCCGCAGCTGACGATCAACAGTTTTTGCTGTTTTTAGAACAAGTGCTGGCTCAAGACTGACTTTTGCCTGGTTGTTGCTGGCCGTTTGTTAGAAGAAGACCTTTGCATAAAGTTGAGCTTTTCCTCAACATTCCCTTGTAGTGCCGTTGGGCACCTTTTTAAAAAATCTTTGTAGCTCATCAAGCGGTGCCTGGCTGCAACAATAGGTCCCATTCACAATGAATGGCAGCTGATTGCCGTCTCAGCATTTGACACTATAGGTGGGAAAAAGATAAGATGCAAGTCTTGTTGTAATTTGGTTGAACTGACCCTTTAAGAGGGTCCTTTGATGACAGCTGATGTAAGTGACAAAATAATCATTGTATCTATCAAATCTTACCAAATTCTTACTGTTGGGCTCCTTTGTTTTGGTCACATTGATTTCAGCAGTTAACGTTCGGTGCAACTTTAACAAACACCCCCTCATTTAAGTCCTTGTCCCTTACTTTTGGAAGGGAGTGATAGAAAGACAGACTATCAGAGATATAAGGAAGTAACTAAGCATACCATATAAACCATAGAGGTATATCTGTAGTAACACATTATATATTTATAGGTGTGTGTTTTTGATCAAGTTCTTCTTTGTTTTGTCCTCAGTTCTCTCTTTGACTTTGGGGAGAAGCTGGACTACCTGACCTCAGGCCAGCAGAACAACCCTCTCTCCTACCAGCTGCAGACCTCCTACTCTTCCGGCCAGCCCCAACATCAACCTCAAGCATCTCTGCCCCGCATGGCCTACCTCACCCCCTCCCCCTACCTCACCCCTAACCCTCCAGATTCCAATTCTACCTCGTACCTGACCTTTGGCCCTGGAGGAAACTCCACTGGGATGGTGACCTATTCCACCGGAGGCCACACTTACTTCCAATCCCAGAGCA
The DNA here is from genome assembly GCF_027596085.1 of Anoplopoma fimbria. Classification (NCBI taxonomy): domain Eukaryota; kingdom Metazoa; phylum Chordata; class Actinopteri; order Perciformes; family Anoplopomatidae; genus Anoplopoma; species Anoplopoma fimbria. The sequence goes on along the minus strand of NC_072458.1, from coordinate 4,048,213 downwards.
CTGGACAAATCCTGCTGCAGTCGGCTGGTCATCACGGTGAGTCTCTTTTTTTATTTTTATGGTGCAACAAAAACAAACCAATCAAGGGTATTTTTTGTTTCAAAGAATCAGATATTTTTTGATGTTGTGATTCATCTTTTTACACTGATGATTCAACTGGAAGAGTTTCATATCCATCCATGCCTTGGAATAAAAAGCCCACTCTTCTACTCTGTTGCAGTTGATTCTCAATCAAGGTCCACATTAACTGATCTTTTTTCCAAAATTGTATTTATTATTTTAGCATTTTCGCCTTTTATTGATAGTGACTTTAGAGCTAGACTGTAAACATGCCACTTGTGCACCAGGACGCCACAGTAAAAGTGTTTATTGTATATGAAATGTATGAGTAAAGATTGGCAGATGAAAATGGTGGAGCAGGATGATTACTGTGTGATGGGGAAGGCTTTGGGAAAAGACACAATAGCTTCTGGGCTCGGCAGACGCCTCGGGGACCAATGAGAGAGGATGGTGGGGCACAGAAAAATGGGAACAAACGGGTATGAAGGGCAATTAGGCATTTATAGAAATACGACAGGAAGAGGGGGGGGTTTGAGGTGCTGTCCTGCTCCTGAGCTACATCACCTCTAATACAGCTCAGTTTTCACATCTCTGGTTGACTCTGTGTGTTTCCGTGCAGGAGGGATCACAGCGTACCAGTCGTACCCGTGGGGTAACATGTACAGTCAACCGGCCATCCACCAGCGTACCCAGTGCCCTCCAACTTACCCCGGCTTGGAAGGTACCAGAGATCACCATCCGACCTCCTCCACCACCCTGCCTCCACCTTCATTCTTCACCCGGGGGGACCACGGCTCCTCACACGTAAACTCCCAGTGCTCGTCACACACCCATACACACACCTCCACCAGCAGCAACAGCGCCGTCCTCCCTCCTGTCTCCACCCTGCGGCCCTCGAGGCTCAGAGCGGAGATTACTCCGACCAAGGCTGCATCCCTGCTGTCCTCTCAGGTCAGCCCTGCCTCTCCAGACAGCTCTCCGCTACCCCCTTGTGTCAAAATTGAGTATGACAGCCCTCGAGAGATTCACAGCCACTTCCACTGCGAATTCTCCCCCATACATTTTTGACTCCATGTTTTTCTGTGTGAGAGAGTGTGATTGAAGTATCGTTGTTAATATATCTGTGTAAATGTAGGTATTTCTGTATTTGTATAACTATTAGGATGTTCTCAGTAGAAATATTAATGTAAGCTGCTTGGCTGCAATAAATGCTCATTGTTCTGTTAATCCTTTACTTTTGCATTTAACTCGCTTGATCTTAATCAGCGGTCTCCATCACATTGTTATTCATTACATTATTGCTCCAGGGATTGTTTTTATTGAGACAATTTTGTTGCATGCCGGACTGGGAAGGGCGTGGGAGGTGGGTTAATAGCCACATGTAATTGTTCTCCTCATCCCCATCAGTATATGCATGCATGTTCACAATTCATGAACGTTTTTAATTAAGTGTTGATTCCAGACACACCAATAAGCCTTGATACAAAGTTAGAAGATGATAGAGACGGACAAAGAAAAGAGTGCACAACTGTGGGCACTGAGTTAAAGGAAAAACTTAACAGTATTTAGTCTCCCCATTAAGCATTTATAAACTCTATACAAACATATAATGCATGATTTATAACACTATATTGTAGTTTAAAGCAGATGAGCAGGAGTGTTTATTGTATTAATGTATTTGTCAACTACAACTCCATAAGAGGCTGGTGTATAAGCACATTGTGCATCATAGAATGTCTTCATATCAGTTTTTAATTGTTGACAAATATTGTACTTTAATAATCATGTAAAATGTATCTATAGCTTAGTTATAAACTATTCATGAAATTTGTACATATAGCTTGAAGACGCTAATTGGAGGGACTTAAAGTAAAGTTTTACCCAGAAGCTTAACTGTATTGTCAATATTTGAATCTTGTTAGAAAATGTATAATTTAATACAGATAGACCTATCAGGAACACTCAGAGGTCGAGGCCTAATGAAAAATGGGGATGGTGATCAGCCGTAGATAAAAATCAGGTTGTTGGGCATGAAACACAAATGGATGGATAGATACATATTTCATTAAACCCAAGGAGGTTCATGTATAGACTACAATAACCTCCAAATTGATATGCGTATTATTCAGCTAACCTCTAATTTACTGCTCATGTGGCTTCACTAGAGGGCACTGTTCCGTCATGAGAGAAGACCACATGCTGGATTTTATTTTAACAGCATGTCAGTTTCTCAGACGTCCCTTAATCGGGGGATATGTGACAGTCACTAATCCGATGGAGTGGAAACAGGACAGTCGTTTCTAGGGTAGAGGTCCTTCAGGCAATCACTGATACAGCCCAAATCCTTAATCAGTGTTGCCATCTGCTGTGTTCCCACACTAACTGCACAACTCGCTCTGTTTATTCTTAGTATGCAAGTCAGTTGTAAGTGCTTGTGGAAACCAAATCCCTATATGAAACTCCGCCTCTGAAAGAGCTGAAGGCATTTTTTTTTCCTGAGACTAGAAATGTCATTTGAGACCTTAGTGTCATTTTTTGCTCTCAGTAGTGCAAGTAAAATAAAAAAGTTTTTTATTTCAACTCTAGTTAATATTCCTGTTTCGTAGTCCTGCCGTATGTAAAGTAAAGTTTAAAGTAAGGCTTGGATGATGATGATGATGTGGGAGTAAGAGAAGGAACTGTTTGATGAGAGCGAGGAGGAGGTTTCAGGGACCAGGGGAGCAGATAAGGGGGGGGGGGTGGAGTGGAGGAGCGAGGCAGTGTGTCGGTCCGGGAACAAGGGAGGAGAGCTGAGATGAGCTGTTGCTATGGGAGGAGGAGAGGATGATGGGTGGGCTCTGCCAGCAGGCGTGGGAGGGAGAAGAAGATGGGGATGAGGGAGGAGTGTTTGCAGCACAGGGGGTTCTGGATTGAACAGAACTGTTGGTTATGTAACTGCTGTATTTGGGTTTTTAATGAACGTCTCTCTTCCTGCTCACTGGCTACTGAGCTGTTACTGTTGGCAGGAGAAGCGCAGCATAAACACACACACATAAAAACTTCATTTCTCAAACTCTCTTCCATGAAGAAAACACTCAACACATTCATTTAAGGAATGAAACCCAGAGTGTGAGAGCTCTATTCAAACTCAGTGTAGCAACATTTCTACACTGGATTTAGGTTGTATTTGTGTTCATGTGAAGCCCATCACTGTGTGTATCTGTCTCTTGTGTCAGTGTGCACAGTTTCAGCCTTCATGTGTCAGTGAGTTAGCATGTGTGACTGAGGAGGGTTTCATGTAGGTTTAACTTTGTAATTAATTTTTCCAGGACTTCCCTGTGGTGAACAGAGAGTGCTTAGATCACAGCTGGAAGGCACGTGTGTGTGTGTGTAAGCACATATATATATATACATATGTGTGTGTGTGTGTGTGTGTGTGTGTGTGTGTGTGTGTGTGTGTGTGTGTGTGTGTGTGTGTTTGAGAGAGAGTGTGTAATCACAGGTATGGGATGCTTTAGTCCAACCCGATTCCAGCGTGTCAATATTTACTCAGTATTCTGAGATTTGAAGAAAGGGAACTTGTTTCAATATTTATGGATGTGGTCAAACACGAAGTCATCGCAGTCTTTCCAAACACTGGGACTGTATGAACACACACACACACACACACACACACACACACACACACACACACACACACACACACACACACACACACACACACACACACACACACACACACACACACACACACACACTGCTTTGATACAGTCCAGTAATGGAGTTTGTTGACATTAGTTGATGAGGTTTATTGATATAAGTGATTGGAGGTAATAATGTCGGTTGTGGAACAAAGCTGAAGCGTGGTTTGGAGATCCTCCAGTGCTTTGGTTCTCTGGTTCAGGAGGCATTAGGATGTTGATGTTTGGTTTGTTTAGAAAAGATACAACAAATAGACTTGTGTTGGGTTTGGAAGATCAGGGGACACCAGGGAGAGTGAGGCTGGGGAAAACAGCAACAACTTACTGGATATATATGAACAGACTTGCCTGTTCAAAAACAGTGTAAACACCAAGGCAAACAGTGGAAGGACCAGATTTGACTCGGATTAAATATCTCACCTCACCATGTTGATAGTAAGAATATTTTCTGAAAGTTGTTATTTGAATGTGGCCTTGTATAAAGATGGCTATTGGTATGCAGTGTGTCTGAGATGGAGGAATGTGTTTGTTTTAGACTGGTTTCCATTAACACTATGGGTCTGGCAGAGCTATTGTGATGAATATCCTCTAAACTGAGCTCCCCGCGGTGGTTTGGCTGTTGGCAATAAAAGACGTCTTACAGGAATGTTTCCTTTTTCAGTAAAAAGCAAATATGCTTTGTTTTTATATTAGATTTCTGTTTTGTTACTGAAAATAATATGGTCACGGAGAAACTGTAACTGTGAGTGTGAAAGTTAAACCATTGTATTGGTTCTAAAAATGATGCCAATAATCAACAACCATTTTGAGAATCCATGAATCTGGGGCCATCTCCGTTAGTTGATAAATCGTTCTCTTAAAAGGTAAAAAAGAAGTCCCATTGTAATCTCTCAGAAATCATAGTAATGATCTTCAAATTTTTCTCCAACCAGCAGTCTGAACCCGTTCATTTTAATTTTGGCATCATATAAGAAATCAGAGAAATCAGAGGAGCTGAAACCAGAAACATTTTTGCTTTAAAATGGACTTAATTAGTTGTTGATGATTAATTGTCCGATATTGATATATTGTTTTCAGCTAAATTTTATCCGAGTCATTGAAGGTCAAAAATGCCAAACATTTCCTATTTCAAGTATAAATGTAATGTTTTACATTATTGTAAAGCACTCACTTTGTGACTATTGGTCAGACAATACAAAACATTTCAAAATGTATTGTTGGACTGTTGGTAGATTATAAAAAGTAATCCTACTCTCTGACATATGGTGGACTAAATTATTCATTGAAACATCATAATGTAAGAAATCTTTAGTTATCAGTTCTACTTTGTAAATTGCAACTGACCTTCCAACATTTTAATAGGGAGTATGACAAACACAACCTTTATAACTCTAAACACGTGCACCTGATTTTTTTTTCAATTTCGTGGCGCTGTGAAATAGACACGTACACTTATGGATGCAGGTATAGCTCGTCCAGCTTATGTTTGTGTTTGTCCGGCATGCCAAGCAGACGGGGGGGTTACATAACCTGTGTGTGTGTGTGTGTGTGTGTGTGTGTGTGTGTGTGTGTGTGTGTGTGTGTGTGTGTGTGTGTGTGTGTGTTTATATAAATCTACTGAATACATTTTTGGCTACTTGCAGGAATATGTGTAGGTGTGTGTTTGTGGTGTCTTCTCTTAAGTCAAAAAGCCCATTACCAGAGATCACACGCTGTCCAGGAATAACATCTTGAATCTTTCATGTCCAACCGATCACCACCATAACACACACACGCACACACACACACACACACGCACACACACGCACACACACACGTTTTACAGCTTGTTCAGTTCAGTAGGAAATCTGTCTGGCCAGTTACTGTACAGCCTGAGCCCCTCCCAGACTAACCCCCTCAATTGATGCTTGTTCATGTCGTGTGTGTGTGTGTGTGTGTGTGTGTGTGTGTGTGTGTGTGTGTGTGTGTGTGTGTGTGTGTGTGTGTGTGTGTGTAGGAGGAGGAGGAAAGGTAGGTGCAGAGGAATGCAGGGTTGGGTCGGGTGGAGCGGGATGTCGGAGGAAAAAGAGGGGTCTCTGTTTTGTGTGTATGTGGAGTCTATAGAGATTAAGGATGTGTATGTGAGTATTGATGAAGGTGTGTTTTCCTTCTGTGTTTACTCCGCTGGGGCCCACCGCCTACCTGACAGTGGAGAGGAGAGTAATGGGGGAAAAGGCGGGAAGAAGACTCAGGGGGTGGAAATGTTATTTGATCGTTGATCTTTATATGTTGTGCTGTTTTAGGCTAAATATGATCGGAAAATATTTGAAAAGTCAAAACTTTAAAAATCTACAAAAATGCAGAAGAGGAAGGATGGGAGAAAATATGGAGGAGAGAAAAATGACCAGCCAAGTGACAAAATGTTATGAATGATTCAGGAGCTGGACTGAGCTGAACTTCCACAGAATCCACAAATTGGCTTGTATACTTCAGGTTTTTACAGAAATGCATGCTTATGCAAAAAAAAAATGCACACACACACCTCCCAACGTGGAGAGCAGCGGGAACACTGCGGGCTGTGTTTGGTGGCTCTCTTTCACTTCCGCACCATAAATGTGTGTTTGCTATACGAGGGAACTCGGGGAGAAAAGAGGAATTCATGTTGGTGTTTATTTGAGCTTTGGCCAAATCCAACCTGGGGCGGCTGCGTTGGTGCCCACTATGCACCAAACTCCAGCCGCTCCTGTACCCCCACACACACACACACACACACACACACACACACACACACACACACACACACACACACACACACACACACACACACACACACACACACATACTGTACACGCTCACGTACGTCCTAGCCATATCAAGGTGTGTTTGTCTTTCCTTGGCCGCCCTTTTAGGTCCTCCCAGAGCAGGTATTTCCCTCTCTTTCCCATGCACAACCACAAACACTCACACATTTACACACGTACACTGCCGCTATAGAGAGGGGGGCTGAGTGTGTGAAGCACTTGCATTGATAACCTGCAGCTCAGAGTCACTCAGGCTCACTTTCTTGCCATCCCCTGGCCTGGAACTCCCTTCGCCCTGCTCCGTCTCCTTTCTGCCTCCTCACTCTAGGACCGTCTGCGGACACGCTCAGACCCTCTCGTCACCCCGCCGTCGCCATCACCATGACGCCTACCCCGCCGTTGTTCCTGCTGCTGCTCTGCCTTGTAGGGGCTCAAGCCACCGTGGACCTCCGCACGGCCGCCGCCATGGGTAAGAATGATGACCTTTAACCCTAAAAGTTTGTTTTCTGAGGACTCAGAGTCTCTGATGGTGAGATACCTGACATCTAACACTGGTTTTCACTGCTTATCCTTAAGAATGATATATCTCCGGTGTTCAGTTGCCCTCAGAATTGACATAATGATTAATTCAAGTATTAAGTGAATACTTGACTTTGTACAGAGGTAACAGCATTTTAGAAGAATATCCCTCTGGTCTGAGTTCATTCTTGTCCATAAATCCATGACTGTGTGATGTGTGTTAACTAGTTGCATTGCTGTAGAGCGGTATAAATTCCCAGAGGTACCGTACATAATTGAAGGGGAGTAATGGAAAAAGTCAAGAATATAATTACTTTTCAGTGTCTTTGTGCATTTATTACTTTGAGGTGATTAGTCAGCCAGTATTAAAGACACTATAATACATTATATTAAAGTGTTTTTTGTTCTGGTGTTTGGATGACTGTTTCAGGATGGAGTTTGGTAGTTGGTACGCTGTGTGTGTGGGTGTGTGTGTGTGTGTGTGTGTGTGTGTGCGATGTAGAAATAGGTGGGAGAAAAAACTGAAGGGAGGGAGAGAGGTGAAGGGTGAGAAGGGAGATCAGTGATGTTAAACGGACACTGGATGTTTTAGCGATTCATTTAACGAGGCCTCGAATGCCTGAACCATCACTGAAAATCAAACACATCCTCCCTGAACTTTTTTATTATTATTATTATTATTATTATTATTATTATTATTATCATCAATACAAATGATCACAAAACAGTTCTCTGTCTTTCACACTCATAAGGTAGCTCCATCAGGTGTTTGCATGTGAACAGTAAAAGGTTTTTCAGAAAAAATGAGAAAAAAAACATCTTAACTCAAGAGTCACTTTGTCTGAGCTTTAAGGGACATCTCACTTTCTTTGTGATTTTGTTCAGTTTTCAATCAATAATTGTATTTAATAATTCATTATTTCTACTAAATTCCACTGTCCTTCATCCTTGTTTTTTTGCCTTGCCTTTCTCCATCTCTTCCTCCAACCTAATCTTTCTCCACCCCTGTTGCCTCCCTGCATCCTGTTTTTCTGTTTCCTTCCACTTTCTCTCCAGCCTCCATCCCCTCGACCCTCCCTTCTCCTCTCAATACCTCCTTTCTCCCATTGGTCCTCCCACCCTCCTCCCTTTTCTCACTTTTTCAAACATTTTATTTTTCTTCTATCCATTTACATTTCTGAATCAGTATGTGGATGCTTAAGTGTTATGAAAACTATTAATATATGAATCCATAATAATCTTTTTACCGTCCTCTTGTCTTCGTGTGTAGCGGCAGGTTTGTGCAAAACTCGTCCCACGGACATTGTCTTCATCATCGACAGCAGTCGGAGCGTTCGCCCTGCAGAGTTTGAGCAGGTCAAGGTCTTCCTGGTTAAGGTCATCGAGGGGCTTGATGTTGGACCCAACGCCACCCGTGTGGGAGTCGTCAACTATGCCAGCCGCGTCAAGAACGAGGTACGGGGCGCCGCTAGCCTTCACCAGCACTGAACAGTTTATATTCATTTGTATTCGATATTAATGCCCTTTCTGTTATGCAACTGTAGGTGTCTCTGAAGACGCACCGCACCAAAGCTGGGCTGATTAAGGCCGTGACCAAGATCGAGCCCCTGTCCACTGGAACAATGACTGGTCTGTCCATCCAGTTTGCCATGAATGTGGCCTTCAGTGAGAGCGAGGGCGCTCGCGTCAAATCTCCTGACATCAGCAAGGTCAGACAAACATTTCCATGCATTTACACATGCAACTCAACATATCCCATCATTATGATCATTTCTTAATCTAATTTTGCTCCTCGTCCTTCGCAGGTTGCCATTATTGTGACAGACGGGCGTCCCCAGGACAACGTGAAGGATGTGGCCCAGCGTGCACGGGATGCCGGTATTGAGATCTTTGCCATCGGTGTGGGACGCGTGGACATGAGCACCCTGAAGCAGATGGCCAGCGATCCTCTGGACGACCACGTGGACTACGTGGAGAGCTACAGCGTCATCGAGAAGCTCACCACGAAGTTCCAGGAGGCCTTCTGTGGTAAGATGGAAGGAGGAAGAGGAAGTGGAGGAAGAAGAAGAAGGAAAGATGAGGGCTTGACTGTTAAAGTTAGAGGGACAGATACAGTAAACTTTGATTAGTCTTTAGTGATGGAAATAGGCAAAGATGTTTGAGAAGAATCACTGTCAGGGTGGGTCATCATCATTATCCTTCATCACTGTGGAGAGAGCTGCCGCCCTATACTGAGGGTAAGGTCTCAGGACTGTCATCTTTTCATTCCTATAAGTTGTTCCTCTGCTCTCCCTCAAACAAGACTACAGTTTATTCATTCAACTGCTTCAACTCAATAATTACTCCCACTGCACGAGGGCATTTAAAGGCTGGAACAACCTTTAGGAAATGAAATTCGCTCCTGTTCTTCAGTCAACACTCACATAACCGAGGGGCGAGACTGATCTCTCTGCAATTACCGATCCATTAGTGACAATCATTAAACCTCCAATTAGTGATGCCCCTTGGCTCTCCCAGTCTGCGGCAGTTTTTGCCTGCTGCCTGCCATTCACTTTTGCAGCAGCCAATCTCGCTGCAGATGTTTCATCCAAGGGGCAGCGCTGCATGACGACAGTGTTGGACTGTTATTGGACGAGCCTGCGCCTCACATTTAGAAACAGGCAAAATAGATCTTGTTTATTTTGAGGCTACTCCAATCTTCTCCACCTGTTTGTTTTAAGGATCCACTGGATTCATGCGTCATCCGCACATATTCAAAACTGTTGGCTGCAGGTCACAGTGGATCATTAAATAATCATAGCTAGATTTTCCCGTTTCTCAAACTGACATAGTTTCATTCTCTCCTCCTAACCCCAACCACCCCCCCCCTCCCTCTGTGTGTGTGTGTGTGTGCCTCAACATATATTCTATGTGTGTTCTGTACGCACACAAACACACACACAGTGTCGGACCTGTGTGCCACTGGGGATCATGACTGTGAGCAGGTATGCATCAGCTCCCCGGGATCATACAAGTGTGCCTGCAAAGATGGCTTTACCCTCATGGACAATGGTCGCAGCTGCAGTGGTGAGTGTGTGTTTGTGTGTCTGTGTGTGTGTGTGTTTGAAAGTATTTGTCCAAGTGTAGCAATTGTGCTACCAGAGTAACATGCCCTGTTGTGTGTCCGACATCACCAGCTTGCAGCAACGCAGCAACAGATGTGGTGTTCCTGATCGATGGCTCTAAGAGTGTGCGTCCCGAGAACTTTGAGCTGGTCAAGAAGTGGATCAACCAGATCATAGACAAACTGGACGTTTCTGAAAGCAAGGCTCACGTCGGACTGGTTCAGTACTCCAGCTCAGTCAGACAGGCATGTCTTTGTGTTTGCCATTTCAGTGTCAACCTAACATTCAACCTCCCTCTCGTCCGCATCAACGTCATGTTTCTGTCTCCCTCCCGCAGGAGTTCTCCCTGGGCCGCTACAACAACAAGAAGGACCTGAAGGACGCCGTGAAGAAGATGGCCTACATGGAGAGGGGAACCATGACGGGCCAGGCTCTCCGCTATCTGACGGACAACAGCTTCAGCGGCGGTCAGGGCGCCCGGCCCGGAGTCGCCAAGGTGGGCATCGTCTTCACTGACGGACGCAGCCAGGACTACATCGGAGACGCCGCCAAGAAGGCCAAGGAGCATGGTGAGTGGGAGAGGACGGATCACTTCTTAATGAATGAGTGTAGTGTAAGTAGATCCAATCCAAACCCTACTTCTACTGTTGCAGGTTTCAAGATGTACGCCGTTGGAGTGGGCAACGCAGTGGAGGACGAGCTGAAGGAGATCGCCTCTGAGCCGACTGGAGAGCACTACTTCTACACTGCTGACTTCAAAGCTATGACCCAGATCGCCAAGAAGCTGCAGATAAACATTTGTCAAGGTCACACATGATGATTAAATACAAACATTATTTTACAATCAAGTCATTTCAATACATACAGGTACAATAATCCAGAACTTGAACTTGTACTTTCTGTTTCTACAGAGGAGGACCCTTGCGAATGTGACACCCTGGTAAAGTTCCAAAAGAAAGTAGAAGACGCCCTGCAGGCACTAACAAAAAAATATATCCTTTACAACGGGTGAATTGTGTGAGAATAGGATGTCTGGAGGGAGGGATCTAATGTTGTTATCATGTTTTGTGTCTTTGTCTTCATTGTTGCTGTCCTTGACAAAATCTTACTAGACAGTATGTCGAAGAGGATCGCCTTGCTGGAGAACAAAATTGTCTGAGGACTCACATCCCACTCTTTCCTATAAATCCGCACACTCACACGCAAACACACACCCAAACACACACACACAAACACCTTTTACTTCCTGTAAAATACTGAAGAGGAACCCGTGTGAGTGTGAACCCTGACCTTTACTTGTATCCTGAGCTCGCCCTGAAACCACCTCTGCCCCCTCCTCTCTCGGTGTTACCTCTTCCACCCATGGGTCTCCTGGGACACGAAGCGCCGGTTGCCATGGGGACCACGCCTTTGTGTGTGCTCCGAAGGTCATGCTCCATAGCCAGCCTGTGTGTTTGTTAATAAAAGTCTTCCCTCATAGGGAAACAGTGACGGTACGCTGAAGGGTTTTTCTTTGATGCTGCCACAATGTTGTATTTCCCCAAACCGCATAGAGTCTGAGTCTTGTCATGTTGAACAGAGCAGCGCATCACGCTCACTTGTTCGTCTGTTTCTATCTGACACTGTCATCTTTCCCTTTTTTTCTCTTAGCCCCACACATATTTAATATCATATATAGTATATAATATATATGCAGGTAAATTATTATAAGAAATAATTCTGATGATAAGGGTACACCCTTGATGTTTTTTTATTTTCCTAAATAAAGGTGATTCAGGAAGTATTATGATATAAACTGTGAAACTATTGTATGCACACTTAGACACAGAGCAATTCCTACTTTTATACAGTTTTAGTCAATTAAATATGAATATAAGTATAAAAAGTACATTGAATATTCCTATGGGCCCAAAATGTGGGCCCCAAGGACCACAAGGGCTTGACAGGTGTTTACCAGCAAAATGATGGACTGTTTCAATTAATTGTCAAATTTCCATAACAGCTTTTACACTTATAACTTTATTGTAAGACACTTATTTTTAAAGTACTTACATTCTTCCCAGATGGCAGTGATCAGGACCGAATCAAAGCAGGATACATAATCTAGAGTGGATGTGTGGGGTAAAGAAAACGTTAACAGGAAATGTGCTGCTTTTCACAGTTTCATTTTATAAAATGGAGGACAGAGATTACATAATTTATTTATTTAAAAAAAAAAAAATGTGATTAATGTTCAACTACAGTTGGTATAGTCATGAAAATTTGTATTTTTTTTTTAGAAAGGTTTTATATTTTAATATGATTTATTATTTACAAATGTTACAAATATGAGTGAAACTTAAATGGTTCAGAAATTGAAACATTGTTTTTATTTTATTTTATTTTATTAATGCACCCTGAAGTGCGGTTCGTTAGAGAAAAGTTTTCAACACGTCACGATGACGTTGCATAAGAGAAAAAAAAACAACTCCGAACAGCTGAAGGGAACCAGAGAGTGAAACCAGTGACTGAGACCAGTGACTGTGTGTGTTAACCAGTGACTGTGCTGGTGCTTCATGACTGTGTGTGTTAGCCTTTGAATCGTGTTTTTGTCCCAACACCAACCACTGGCTCTCAGTCTTTATTACCCAGGAGCAGTTTGCAGCATCTGCTAACAGCAGCTAGGCTAGCTGAGCGAGCTAACCGGGGGCAGACCGGGGAATGAGCACAGACGGTCCGATTGAGGCGGTCTGGAGGCGGTCTGGAGGCGGTGCTGCCTGCGGGGGACTGACGACGACTCCGGCAGTTAGGAAACAGAACGTTCGCGTCAGGCAGCCGTTGACGGTTAACGGACGGTTGACGCGTCAGCTAGCTGAGGCTAACTGACGACCAACGGCTGAGTCTCATCGACGGGTTCCGGGGAGGAAGAGCGCAGATGGCGAGCGACCCCACGGCGGGCTACACCTGCCGGGCCAACGGAGGAGACGCCCCCGGTACAGGGTCCGGTTCTGACGGGTCCGGTCGACGCCGGTACGAGTCAGAGTCCGACGCCGGCCCGACCGTGAAGAGCTTAGCGCTGCTGTGCAGCCGGGACGAGGAGGCGAGAGCGGCGTCTCTGGAGGAGCTCAGTCAGGAGGTCCTGGCTCGGTTAGGACCGGCCCGGCCCGGGTCGGCCCGGCTCAGTAAACAGACTCTTTTACTTCTGCTGCGACTGTCCCGGTCGTGTCCACTGCAGGAGGTCCGGGGGAGAGCGAGCGAGCTGCTGCGAGCCGCACAGGTAATGTAGGGTAGTAGTATTATGTAGTACACATAGTACTACACATAGTACTATGTAGTACTACTACACATAGTAGTATTATGTAGTACTACTACACATAGTACTATGTAGTAGTACATGTGTAGTACTACACACATAGTACTACACATAGTACTATTATGTACTACACATAGTACACATAGTACTACATAGTATGTACTACACATAGTACTATGTAGTACTACTACACATAGTACTACACATAGTACTACACATAGTACTACTACACATAGTACTATGAAGTACTATGTAGTACTACACATAGTACTACATAGTACTACACATAGTACTATGTAGTACTACACATAGTACTATTATGTACTACACATAGTACTACACATAGTACTATTATGTACTACACATAGTACTACATAGTACTACACATAGTACTACGTAGTACTACAGTACTGTAGTAGTACTATGTGTACATACTACGTAGTACTAGTACTACACATAGTACTACACATAGTACTACATAGTACTCATAGTACTACACATAGTACTATTATGTACTACACATAGTACTACATAGTACTACACATAGTACTACGTAGTACTACACATAGTACTACATATTACTACACATAGTACTTCATAGTACTAAATAGTACTTCATAGTACTACATAGTACTACATAGTATTTCATAGTACTTCATAGTACTGTAATAGTACTTCATAGTACTTCATAGTATTTTATAGTACTTCATAGTACATAGTACTTCATAGTACTTCATAGTACTACATAGTATTTTATAGTACTTCATAGTATTTTATAGTACTTAATAGTATTTTATTACTTCATAGTACTTCATAGTACTTCATAGTATTTTATAGTACTTCATAGTACTTCCAGCTTCATAATGAAGGGACATGTTGACAGGCAGCACTCATGTTATTGCTTTAGATGCTGGTGATAAATCCCAGGAGCAGGTGAATGATTCATAATCAGTCGTGATGACGTAGAAGCTGATCGATAACAGTGATCAGCTGATCACCACTTTCTATCAGACTGCTCGATATTTCATCAGACTGTTGAACTGCATGAGGTGATGCAAGACTCCGCTGTGAAGTGCAAAAAAACAAGCAGGCCGCCGGACACGCCCCCTCCTGGTGAACAACACACCGGACACGCCCCCTGCCTGCATTTCCACAGCTCACTGCAGGTTATAGGAATAAAAGTCCCGCTGGGTTGGACGCATTTTCAGTTCATTTGTCATCTCTGTTGGAGGTAAAGCTGCGCCTTGCTGCCGGCCTCCATCATGATGTCTGTGAGTTGAATGCTTGGTTTGGTTTTACGGGGCTGTGAGTTCTGAAACGAGCTCTCCAGTTACAGTCCAGCTGCTGCAGTCTAAGTAAAGTAAAGTCTAGTCAAGTTCAAGGGGGTTGAAGCTGTATGCAGATTTCTCTTTAATCTTCAAATGACATGTATTTATGTATACATGTTATTACTGCTATATTCTGAAGTGTTTAAGATGTCATTTTGTTGATTTATTGACAATCTAAGTTGTTTGTTAAAAAAAAAAATTAAATAGTGATGAATTAATGTATTAGATTTTAGCCATTTTCATGCAAAGATTTGTTGATCAACAGAAAAATAATAATCAGCAACTGCTTGGACGATTGATTTTTAACATTTGACAGTTTTCAAGCAGAATTTACTAACACTCCCTACTTCCAGCTTCTCAGTTGTGAAACTTGTGCTGCTTCTCTTTGTTCTTGCATCATTTTGAACTCAATAGCTTTTACGTTTAGGACTGTTTATCAGACAAAACAAGTCAGTTAACGTCACTAGCCTGGGGTTTGGAAAATTACAACAAGCATTCTGTACGACTTTCTGACATCTGATACAGTAGATCAAATGATTTATCAAAAAGATAATTGAAAAGATTTATCAGAAATTATATAGGACATTATTTCAGTCTGTAATTAAACTAACTCTCTGTGTCTTCCTGCTTAGGAACAAGGAGTTGAAGTCCCTCGGGCGCTGGCATCAGGCCCAAGCGCCTTTATACCTGCAAAAGAGGTGTGTATGGCTTGTTTTTTAAATTAAAACTATTTAGCCTACGATTAAAGATATCAACTTTTTGGGGATTTCCAAATGAAAACATTTTAAAAATTGTCTTCCAGATACATTTTTGTAAAATGTTGTGATAGTGTGAAATCACAAGAAATTGCAGTGTTCTTTCCAATAGTAAATCCCATGAGGATTGGTATATAATAGGTATACAATGTTGATCACCATTTTTTCCCCTACTTGCCATATAATGTTTAATGATTAAACTATTTATATGAGGGATGTGGTTTCACAAGTTGATTCATGTTGGCACACCGCTGGCCTCCATGTCTTATCCAAAGACTTAATTAGCTTGTTACAGCTGACATCGTGATAAACCGTCAAATCAGTTCTCGTATACGCAGTGCAGCCAGCTTTTGGTCCCCAACACCTGTTGCTTCATGTCATCAAGAGAAGTAATAACACACATATGTTGCAAAAGATGATGCCTAAAAATGCTGATTTAATATGTGACTCACTCCAAGCTTTCCACTGGAGAAATAGAAATGTTGCATCAGCTTTTAAAGGCTGTTTATTTCCAGCTGTAAGAGAACCATTATTAAGCGATTCCTTGCCAACGTGTCCTCAAGCATTGTAAAAATATCAAGTCAGTTGAGTTGTCAGGGAATCAGTTGTCAGTTTTAAACATGTATTATGTCTTGCTCTTTCTATTTAGATGTTGAAAGAAGGGCCAGACCAGGATATCCTCATTGAGTCTTTCCTTTCATTGGGCCGCGTGGACCACATCACCATGGTGATGGCAATGCACCCTGCCTACCTCAGCTGCTTCCTAAGGACCCAACATGCTTTGTTGGAGATGGACGGCCCCTTGCCCCGTCACTGGAGACATTACATTGCTGTTATGGTGAGTGAACCACAGTATATGATTTTAGCTAGTCACACATATCAGAGCTTTCAAATCACTGCCAGTGACTGCAGTTAGTTCATCATGTACTCTCATGAACATAAAACTTTACCTATATCTAAAACAGAGACAATAAACAGCACTACAAATGAAGACCAGCTGAATGCTTGCATGATATCAGACAGGATTGTCAACTCAAACTGAGTGGTTTTAAAGGTGTGGACCCAGGCAGGCCAAATGCTGCTGGCTATTTTGCAATCAACTGAATATAAAACATAGTCAGCAGTTTCCAGAGACTCTCATGCAAGCACTATGTGTGTGTTGTCATTGGCCTCAGCTTAAGAAGTGTTGTTTGATATCTTACTCAAGTTTGTTGAGTAAGATATATATATATATAAATGGTAATAAAACTAATTTGTAGGAGTAGTGCATTTCTTAAATTCCAGGACCTTATCCAACAAAGACTTTCAGTAAAGGCAATATTGTGTTCTTCAGCCATTATTTAAAACTCTTACTGAAAATACTGACTTGGCAAAATCTCTTATATTTGTAGATGGTGAGTTTCATTTTTCTGAGTGCATGAATGTCGGGAAGTTGGCCATAAGATGTCTTCCTAAATGTCAAATTCAATTCAATTCAGAGAAACTACTACAGGAGTAATATGATCTCTTTTATTAGTTTTTGTTAGTACACATGCTTCAGCATTCTGGATCAAGAGGAGAGACTTAAGAGACTTATTGGAGCAGATAAAGAGGGTTTTTTTTTTCTTTTTCTCATATAATGTCATTCTTATTGTAAACCATTTGATTTGCTCTAGATCTACACATGCACAATCTAACATTTTGGCCGAGGTAAATACAAATGCATCAAAATAATGTAAGTACACATTAAATTTGTCCTTTACTATAAGCAGATAATAATGTTGTCGGTAAGAGTTTCCATCTTGGTGTGCTGAGTTAAATGCTGCAAGTTGTGACACTGCAGGTTAAATCATAACGTCAAAAAGTGATTAGTTTCTGATCTATATTCATAAGCCTATGAGTAAACATTTAAGTGGTACTGACCATGTGTTAATCTTGTATTTATTTGCATCTATATTAATTTATGTATGTGTCAAATTTTGTGTCAGCAATAACAACAGCTATAAATGCTCTTAATCCTGTAATTAGGAACAGTGAGTCTATCCGTTTAATGTTTAAAGATGTTGCTTTACTAACAGCTTAAACATTCAAAGCAAGTTCTGACTCTGAAGCTATTATTGCCTCAAGTCAAGTTTGTTTTTTATGGTTTCATTCATTTATCTTAATATAATTATGACTTGATTTTATTAAACTAATACTGCGGTAATGCTGTTTCCACTGCAGCCCTGTTACAGTCAGTTCAGCTGTGGTGACAAATTAATAAATGCATTCCCACGGCGTCATGGGCTAAAGCAGACATTTTTAGTGAAGTGATATAACTACACTTCTGCTTTCCTACAGCTCAAACAGAACTTCTCATGGTGCCGTAGCTAGATAGAAACCGCTGCAGCTAATAAAATTAATTAAGTTTGAGTTATGTGTGGCAGTAGCAATAGTCTGACTCAGCGGATGTAGACTTTTCGGTATGAGCCTGCCAGTGGCTGCATATTTCAGGCGTCATTCTCCACCTCTTCCACTATCTGCTCTGTCTATTTTGCAAGGGCAACATTGCACTGTTGTGGGCTGAGCGCAGCCGAAAGACGACTGTCATTTGTTTAAAGAAATACTAACAAGCCGGAATGTTTTTTCCTTCTACAGCAGAATGTTAATGTGTGCTGCGGCTTTGTGACCCTACAGTAGAAAGCACTGACAGTAATGATTATTGTTAAACCTTAATCCTTAATGAACCATAACCAAACATCTTGTTAATGTTATTTGCTGGAGCTGTGAGAACAGTAACCTCGCAAACAAACCTATTGTTACAGCCACGTATAAAACAGTTTGTTAATTATACTCTTCCTTTAGTTATTCTACACTTTAACCTTCACAACTTGAAACAGATGTTTATATTTGATGTAATGTTGATGCTCCACCTTGGAACTGTGTCACAGGTTATTGCCTCATCACTGTTTCTGTGCTAATGGATGAAATGTAGTTATCTGAACACTGACTGATACTGCTGATATCTCAATGAATAGTGGTAGATGCATTTAAAGTTACTACAGTGGTTTAAGTTAACTATTGCACAAGAATGCATATTTTTAAAGCAGAATAAAAGTCAGGAAACAAGATATTTTAGGTTGTTGGAATCTGGATAAATTGAATTAAATTTTCCAAAGAGGAAGATGACATGCAAAATGGATTTGGCAGGTCATTCTCTGCTTGAGGGTTTTTCAGCTACTGTATCCTAGTGAGTCACGAACAGGGCCTGCCAAAGACTGATCCTCTCATAAACATTTAATGACTCATCGCTCATATATTCATCACATTAGCCGCCCTTTCACTTCAGGAGTGCCATGTCATTAGACTCAAAATGATCTATTTGTGGAGAAATTTAGTTGTGTTGCTTTAACCTCTGAGCCCTTTTTATATTTATGAGAATGGGCAGTTCTTATGCATTATGACATTGGCATACACAGACCAGTGATTAAACTTTGCTCTTAATGGATGGGGGTGACTATGTTTCACAGGCTGCAGCTCGACATCACTGCTCGTACCTGGTGCAGCAGCACAGCGCCGGCTTCCTGGACGCTGGAGGGGAGGAGAGCTGGCTGAGTGGCCTCCAGCACGCTCCCACCAAACTCCGCAGCCTGAAAACACTCAACAAACTGCTGGCACACAGACCCTGGCTCATCAGACAGCAGCACATCCAGGTCAGACAAAACACCCACTCAAAGTATCCTTATTGTGCCTTACTGGGACATTTTGCAGCCAGGATTCATAGAAACGCACAAAATCCTAAACACCATTGGATAACAACTAACAACGTGACATATTTGTGGTTCAGTTCAGTGGGAGTTTGTAAAGCGGTCACTCACTCACTCACTCACTAAAGATATGTTTAATATATTCTACAGTAATGCACCTTTTATGGAGTTTCTTGAGGCGTTCCTTTGTGTTTTGTGATATTTCATTAAGCTATATTGTCAGGTGTTCACTTTATTTTAGCCTCCTCTGTATCTGATGGTCATAACTTAACAACAGGAATAGTCCATGCTCTCAAGGTCAAAAAATCTTATCATATTTACATTACAAAAAAAAAATATATATTGTAAATCTAACTCGTCTCTCTCTATTGGAAATAACCCAGTTACCCAGGTCTAATCCACTAGTTTTGAGGGCTTCATGTCTACACTCTCTTTACGGAGTCCGCCATGTGGCTCCGCCTTGCCTCTACAGTAGCCCGCCTTCGTTCTCAGTCACACTTGTGAACGCGTGGTACCACCAGCTGCCGTCTGCCTCCCGTGCTAACAGCTGTAGCACTAAACACAATGTGCAGCTGAGGCTGACATGAATGTCCTTAGTTTAACAGGTATTTGGTTGTGAACCAAAGTACTGGACAAATGATAATTTAGCCACGCAAGATGGTGCTTGATAAAAAGTTCAGGATAAACTTAACTTAATTACAAATCAACCTTGAGGGGAACATGAATGTCTGTACAAAATGTTACGACAATCCCTCCAATAATCATTGAGATCTCAAAGTGATGGCCCCCAACCAACTAACAGACTTTGCCACCCAACAAACTCATTATCAATACCTCACTCACCCAACACCTGCCCCTCTACGCTGCAGGAGCTGGTGTGTCCCGGAGCAGAGCCTCGCTGGTCATTGGCTGAACTCATACACGCTGTGATCCTGATGGCGCACGCCCACTCACTCTGCTCTTTTGGGTGGGGATGCGGCTTAAACCCTGAGCCCGACCACATCGGAGGTTATACTTTCCAACTTCCATCACCCATTCACCTTCCTCGAAGCCCCCACAGCCCTCACAGCCCTCATAGCCCCGCCCACGAGGATGGCAGGCAAGAGGTGAGTCAAACCTTAATTTTAAACCGCAGGTCTGAACTTAACAAAGTCAACAGAATTCCAGTGATGTTTTACCAGTTGCAGCAGTTTCCTAACAGTAGAAGATTCATTTCATATTTACTGTTAAAAATCAAACAAAGAACTAAGTAAATTCCTCTTGCCCTACTCTATCCCTCTATCTACTCCAGTTGGTTGACGGAGCGATGGAGGTGGAGGTGTTGATGCAGAGGATGGTGGAGCTGCAGCAGCAGGAGGAGGAGTGCACACAGGAGGAGATGGTTACCCGCTTCGAGAGGGAGAGGAGCGAGAGCATACCAACCAGTAAATACAAACCTGTTCATCCCATGTGTCATTCACTCTGTTTGACATCGGTTCACTCACTTTTTCCTTCTTTGTCATGTTTGTGTAGCGGTTGTGCGAGAAGCTCCGCCTGATTTGGTGCTGCGTCTGGTGGAGGATCCAGAGTTCAGATACGAGGATTTTGCCCCCAGAGGAGAGCAGGCACCACCCACCATGAGAGCTCAGGTAGTGTGTTCATGTTTAGATCACAGCGCACACTTTTACAGTATAAAGTGTGTCTTGATTGTTTGTGTTAAGTTTCAGAGACCTGTGTTTGTTGATGTTGGTGTCTGATGTGTGCAGGACTATTCATGGGAGGACCACGGCTTCTCTCTGGTTAACAGACTTCTGCCAGACATGGGCCAGCTCCTGGATGAGAAATTCCAGGTACCCTCACTTCAGCCTTGTAGAAGTACACTGAAGCCCTTTTTTCCACTGGAATTTTTTTTTGTGTTCATTCCAGGAAAAAATGACTCAGCTGTAGTCAAATGTATTTATCATTACACCAGGGTGGACACGTACATTTTTGCCCCTTTTCCGGTGTTTTTTTGTCATCTCAGCCACAAAGCAGCGCTTGTACATTGTTCCCAATTAGTGGGTTATAAGTAGGTTACTGTTACATTTTCACTGGGCTCCAAGCTGCTTTCTACTGTCTACTGAAAAAAAAAAAAATTGGCAGAGACTCCAATTAGACAAATGCATAACACTACAGGTGCGGACGCTTCAAAAACTCATTGGCAAAGTAACTCGGGACAAAATCTGCATTGGGCCTCTGAAGTTGGGCTGCGTTTACAACATGGATTGAGCTGGGATGTGATTTAATGGGGGCAAAATGTATTCAGGCAGACTATATAATATTAATATACATAATATTAAATACAGCTAATATCAACCTTTTGACTGCATTTGTCATTGTCCCACTGTTGCTAACAAAACGCAAGAAAGCAGTGCACGCTGGTCTGGTGATACAATTGGTAAACTGATCCGGGCTCTCCTTGTCCACAGGCAATGGGAAAGGAGTTGGTCGCTTATTTTTAGTAAGGTTTTCCCGCATTAAAAAAAAACTGCATATACGCACTACTTTTGGTGTAAAAGTGGTCTCGTTTTCTATTACTTTATGTGTACGGCTTAAGTACGTCTCAATTTTTCTTTTTCAGTGTCCTACTTTGAAAATTGACAATATTGTTAGGGTTGACTGCTCTTAGTTGATTATTCGTCTAATTTTTTTGTTTTAGTCTTAGTCCACTATGATCTCTCTTGTCAATTAGTCGTTTTTTTTTTTCTTTTATGCTTTTTTCCATACTGTAGAAAATTATGAACACATCTCTGGTAAACACATGGTTTAGAGGGGTGCTTTTGTGTGATTCTTTGAGGACAAACAACTATAATTGATTAGTCGACATTCCTAAATTATGTTGAAATGATATGTAAATGCACAATGTCCATTTCATTTGATTGACATATGAGTGTAACACAATTTAGATATTTTGAGGTTCTAACCTTTCAATGGGAGGAGAATTCATTAACTGGACCTCTTTGAATTTAAACTGAATACCCATGCTGCTTTCATTTATTTATCAGATTGATTGAGTATATTATATTAAGATTGAACTACATCTTTGCAGGTTGTGAGCAACTTGACCTACAATAGGATGGCCATGCATGAAGGTGTGGACACTCACACTCTGAGAAAAGCTCTGTGGAACTACATCCACTGTCTCTACGGGATACGGTCAGTGCTGTCAGCAATCATGTAATTAACAAAGTTTGTTTATTGTCTCTGCTGTGTCATTAACTTTTCATTGTACCTGTGCAGCTACGATGATTATGACTACGGCAGCGTGAACGTGCTGTTGGAGCGCTCCCTGAAGGTGTTTGTTAAAACCATGGCCTGTTACCCCGAGCAGACCACAGCTCGCGTCTACCACGCATTTTGGAGACACTTCAGACACTCTGAAAAGGTACGAACGTGGTCGAACAGGCACCTGACCCGGCCTCTTCGGCCACCATCAGTGAATCATTTGACATTTTAACACATCATCTCTCTTTGGTACCTCTTCAACAATGAATTAATCATTTGACACTTCAGTGTGACTTCTCTTATTTTCTTTCCTGTTTTAAATGTCATTAGAAAATTTGATTTTGAATTACAATTAAAGTTTATCACCTAGTAACCTGAAGGCAATGACAGTTTTTTATTTCTTTATTGCAGGTTCATGCAAACCTGATAGTGATGGAAGCCCGGCTACAAGCAGCACTTCTTTATACCTTACGAGCCATCACACACTACATGAGATGACACACACACACACACACACACACACACACACACACACACACACACACACACACACACACACACACACACACACACACACACACACGCACACATTTTTTGCAATGCTGAGCCAGCTGTGACGTACCACAACCCAATGCAGAACACAACATTGACAGACAATCACACACACACACACACACACACACACTACAGTGAATGTTTGTTTATGCATATCTTATGTTTCAGTGTTAATGTTTTGATGCTGCTTTGCGACTGGGATCTCTGATATTTAAAACTTGTTACTTATTTTGCACTGAAATCAATGAGGTTTTGTTTTCCCCCCAATTGAACCTCAAGTGTTGCTGTGAATATCTTGCACATGTTTTCCGTCTCTCACAGACATATCTCACATGTCGGATATGCAGGTGGAATAAGGTCTGGAATCACTAAATCATCATGATTGAAGTGTTTATTTTGCATATCTTTTCAGTCCAATAATCTGTCACTCACAGACAACAGCTTTTGACCACACCATGACTACTTAAACCTCAGTTCTCTCTGTTTGTAGCATGCAGAGGCTGAGATGAAAATAAAAACAAAAAACTTGTATTTTTATATACAATAAAAAGTTACTTTATCAACATTTAAACAGTGTGTTGTGTCTGTACATCATGTTCCGGCAAAAACCATCAGACTGCATTATCTGCTTTTTTTTTATTTTTGAATTCTGATTTGAAGAAAAGTATAAGTTTTTTTTATTATGAGATTAACATTTCTTTTATTTATGATCCGAGACGCTCAGTTAAACAATCCCAAACTTCTGCATGTGTAACATTGAGTTACTTTAACTCGCCACCAGATGGAGACAAAGACTTGTACAAATGTGTAATGACGCCACAGCTCACTTTGCGAAGTCACTCTTCAAGGTGGATTGTAATAGTATGACAACACACATCCGTCCTCTTCCATCAGTTTCAGTTCAACGTGTGTCAACCTGGCGTTGATCAAAAGATATACCAACAAGATAAGATGAGGAACATACCAGTGAACCGCACAACACTGAACACTGTTTTTTGTTTTTTTTATACGTACGCGGATGTCGCACATTTCATTCCGTCTTCCTGTAGTTCACACCAGAGAGTGCATGCTGTCTCACCCTGAGAGTGAAAACACACCCAGACTGCATCAGCACCGGTTACTGTCGGCTTTCTTGGTTGTTGAGTGCTGCAAGCTACACGCACTTCTACTACAGCTTAAAGTTAGTGCGGGTTGTAGTGTGCTTACAGATACATAACTTTAATGCCAAAGTGGTCTAATGCGAGCAGGAAAGTTTGTCTTATTCAACCTTCTTTATCAACTATTTTTATTTTATTTTTTTTAATGGTGGCTGTCAACATTTCTTTGTATAAGCTTATTTCATGTGTGATTTATTTTTGTCCTATTTTACAGAAGAATAATTCTTCTTCTTCTTCAACACTGAACAGTCTGCTAGTCCACACTTCCATAAAGGAATCTTTTAATAAACATCATTTCTCTATAACACCAACTTTCAACTGTCCACTTCACGCGCGTGCGCTACTGGGGTGGACTTCATCGCGCGCTCGAAATCCGTTCCCAAAAGCCTTCCGGACGAGGCGCGCGCTCACTTCTTCGTCACTTGTTCAAGGCAGGCAGGAGCTCGCGAGCCACCGGACACACGGACACACCGGTAACGACGCTCTCTGACCAGGTATGAGCCAGGTATGTCCTTTCTGTTGTCATGTATAAAGTCTGAAAACGTCTGAGTTGTAATAGACTGTATTTTAATGAAAGAATGAGTCTTATTGGGTTTTTTTTTTTTAGGAACTGCCTTTGCTTTAATGAGACACATATAGGTAGTTTTCCCACACTGTGTATCAAATGAATATAACTTTAAACTTGTTGTGTTTTTATATGAGTGGAGGAAGTCACCTCTGAGTAAGAGAGAAGCTCTAGTGTAACCTGAACACCAGCAGCCCAGACCTCTCCACCTTTTACATGGTGTAGTCACAAGCTGGGTGGTGTCAGTCCTTCTTAAACATTGTGTAACTTTGGAGTCTCAACTGTCAGATAAAAGGAAGTTTGGGTGGTTTGACTGTGACAAATTAATGAAGTGGACGGCCGCTAGTTCCACTCTTTATGCTGGACGGATACCACAATGAGATTTAGAAATCAAACAGTCAACGTTGCAATATTGAAAGAGCGGAATTTACCAGAGAGTCTAGTCACAAGTGCTTTCAAGTGGAATCTCGTGCAATCAAAAACCTATACGGTTGTAGAAATTGTACATCTGTTGTTAAATTGAACAGGTCAAAGGATCAAACAGTAACTTAACTGCATCATCTAGGATCAACTGGATTGTTTTTGTAAGTGTACTGCACGTTTCTCAAACTTTTTTGATGGATGAGTTCTGAAAGTAATTTAGGCTGAAGGTCTTCTGTCTGTCAGTTTATGTTAAATCTGCTCCAGAGGCCGAATATTCCTTTTAGTAAATGTGATTTATTTGGCAACGCGTCTACAGGAAACCACCTTGGGGGGGTTTCCTTAACATGTCCATCTCTCTGAGGGGTTTCTGTGGCTTTAGGTGGCTTTTAGGTCTAGCTTTTTTTTTTTCTTCATCATGATGGGCAGCGGGGATGATCACACCACCAACCTTTAAGTCATCAACATTCATCTTTGTTTCACCACTGATTTCGAGGCGGCTTGTGTGTCTGCGTGAAGGAGTTGTGGTGGAATTTTGAGGGTCGGATGGGGAAAGGAGCGATGAGGCTGTCCGAGGCCGGACTTCTTCACTTCCTGTTTCTTTACAAGGTCACTTCCTGTCTTTAGCCTCGGGGCCAGGCAGGATAAAGGGAGGCGTGGAAATGTTTTTTAGTTGGTGGTGTTAAGAAATGGACGACACGGCCTTCCAACCAAGCAGATGAGGGCCGTGACGTTGAAGTGCTTGTCGAAGTATGGGTCTTACTTCTGGATGGAGGCTGTAGGCTGAATCTGTCATTTTAAACCAGGTTTTTGTCTGTTGTCAGCCACTTGGGCAACCTGAGAAAGACTCCTTTTCTTGTTGCACCCTTAGACAGGATTATACTGTTGAAATTCAATAACGTAATTCATGTATGGCTTCGAACAAGCAACCTCGGCCCCCTGTATCTGGAGGATATGATGACTTCATGTGAAAACAGGACGTCCTGATGACCGATACACCTTTCTTTTCCATTGTCCCCACCTCCAGTTGGTCTCCAGTTCCTTTCTGAGTGTCTGTTTGTACTCTGTTTGAGTGTGTGCTGTGCGTGTGAGGGTTCGGTGACAGCTTGCTTCCCATTGTCCTATCATTCCTGCTCCACTCACCCTCTGCATCCTGTAGAGGCTTCCTGCTAGAGAGGAGAGAGAAAAGGGAGAAAAGAGAAAGGTAAGAAAAAAGAGATGGAGAAACGCGAAAAGAGGAGAATTGGAGAACGCCTGGAAAGAGGATGGTGTAAAAGTACAGAAACCCAACAGATTTGAACAATTTGTGCGTGAGTGTGTGTTTCTCTGTGTTCCTGCAGTGAATTCCCTGCTGGGAGCAGCTTATCTGCAGGCCACTGTGCAGGAAAGGGTGTGTCATTTGGATATGGATGTTTGCGAGTGTGACGACGTGGGGTGATGGTATTGTGATTTTATAAGAGTGCACTGAATGAGTGCTAATGCTTTGCTTGTATTGTTATAGAGCAAACAAATATACTGCAATAAACCGTTCAGCAGTTGTGGAAAGTAACTAAGTATATTTACTCCAGGGGTTTATGTACATTTTGAGGTATTACTTTACTTTTCCCAGTTTATCCTTCTTTATAATTCTACTGCACTACATTTCAGAGGGAGATATTGTATTTACTTCCTCGCTTCAGATTCACATTTTAAATACAAAACATGATGAAAGCTCCACCTTGCTTCTATTAAAATAGTCCAATAATGTAATAATATGACACTGAAGGGGCATCATACAAACCGAATGCTTTTACTTTGGGTACTTTAAACTGCACTTCGCTAATAATGCTTCTATATTTTTACTTAGGTACATTTTTGAATTTAATTGAGTGCAGTTCTGCTTCTTTTACTTAAGAAAAAATGACCAGAATTTTCATTACTGCTGCTCTGTGATAGTTTCTTCTGTAAGGGTCAGATCTCTTGATTAATAAAAAACATGCAGCTGAGCAGATAGTTTTGGTTTCATTTGAAAAAGTTCGAGATATTCATCTCCAAGATGTCTGCCTTCAACCCAATACAATAGAGGCTCATACAAAAAGTCAAAAAGCCTGTAAATTCAAAACAGAAAACAATTCACCTTCATTGTATTGTGTAAAGGTGGGTTTTTAAAACCTGCTTCGTGGAAATAATTAAATGATTTGCTTATCTTCATGCCATTAGCGATGGGTAAGAAAATATATATTTTTTATAGCAACCCTTTCAACAACACAAACATTGAAGCTGATTATCGGATGAAGATGGACGTCTTCGTCCGTTCTGTCGTTGCAGACAGACTTGTATTCACAAACCAATACCACACTACTCCCCACCAGACAAAAGCTGCCTATGTATTCAAATGATTTCTTCTTGCCAGCTGCTATGAAAATCTGCTGTGACAATAAGCAACCAGTCAGTGAAGTGAAGTTATGATTAGAAACAGCTAACAGAGTAAATACTGTTATCTTTGTGAGATGAATATGATTGAAATATGTTTGTTTTGGGGGCTGTACTTGTTGCAAGAGGCATAAATGACAATGCATGACGGAGAAATATTGACTATTCCATGGTATTGTTCTACCATATGCAACCACCAAAAGGCTAAACAAAGTTTAGATAAGGTGAAAGGCAGGATGTGCATGACTGAAGAGCCTTTTTAATGCAACATTGTAGTCAGTTTATTTTTTTATTTTTTTTATGTACACAAGGATATCTCTCCTGCTCTCATTACCTTTAATTTAACATCACATATTTTAAACTACGACAGCGACAGTCTTCCAAATGCATGTATTCACTGTGTTTGCTCGCCTTGCATACCTTATCTCATTTTCGTTATTTTGTTTCAAAAGGCAAAGAGGAACTCACTGTTCTTTATTTACTCTGCTGTAATTCTCAGTACTTATTCTGTCTCTCTTTTTACACACACACCGAAAAGGTAGCAACAAGTGTGCTGTGTACCAATTTCATGCAACCCAAACGTACCACCCATCACCAGCACACACTGGCATACACACACACACACTTTGCTCTATTTACCTTTAATGCTTGTGGCTGATTTAAATAGAAATAAGGAAACTGACGAATGTTGGTTCGTGTTTAAATTTTGCACCTCTGCAGGTTATATGCGAGTGCACAGGTGCATATTTTTGCTTTTTTCTGTGCATGTTTGATTGGTGAAGCCTTTGTTCATTGGGCTGTGTGCTCTGCTGCATGTGTGAATTTAGCGTTTGTTTCCTCTATGCATAAACACATCAGGTCAACTGAATTATCAGGTGTTAGAGCAGCTTCTGTGTGCAGAGAGGAAGACAGAAGTTTGGTCAACAGGAACCCAACGGAGAACAATGACTGTATGGCCACTCTGTGTGTGTGTGTGTGTGTGTGTGTGTGTGTGTGTGTGTGTGTGTGTGTGTGTGTGTGTGTGTGTGTGTGTGTGTGTGTGTGTGTGTGTGTGTGTGTGTGTGTGTGTGTGTGTGTGTGTGTGTGTGTGTGTGTGACTACATGTTATTGTGCTGCTGATCCTTTCTCTGGTCATCTGCCAATCTTATATAAGCAGAAAAAGAAGAGATGAGAGAAAGAGCACATGCGATAAAGATGAGGAGGGAGGCCTCTTCTCTGTCACTCCTCATTTCTATAGTTCATCACAGAGGAAGTGAGCAACTTTGGTCCAATGGAAGGCTGGAGAGTATGAAAGGTTAATGTTGGAGGGGTGGGGACATGGGGAAGAAAAAAACAGCAACAGTGAGTGTGTGTGTGTGTGTGTGTGTGTGTGTGTGTGTGTGTGTGTGTGTGGATGGACTCTGTTCTCAGTTTCCAGGAAAAGAGGGGAGTGATCAGAAGGGTGGACAGGAAACTCTAACAGGGCTAACTTCCTGTAGCTCTCCTGATGGCCGGCCTGATACAGTGAATGAGTGTGTGTGTGTGTATGAGTGTGTACACATTTTGCTCTCCTGGATGTAGCCCATAATAGCCTCTGTTGCTTTAAAGATTGTGAGGAATTTCATGGGGTTTTGTGATGTGGATGGGACGAACCTGACGCTGTTCACTGGGATCTCTGATGTTTTTCATAATGAAAGTGAATTACTTTAGTTTTTTTCCGTAGCTCCCTGCCGTAACCTGTATTGTTCTTCCTGTGTGACTTCCCTCACATTCCTCAGTAGGTGGGGAGGCTGCAGCCTGCAGTTTAGTCAGCTTGAAAGGTTGCCAATTTGAATGCTAAGGCCACTGTGCGCTCAGTTACCAGTTTGTTGGGTACCCCTACAGCAGCTATCACTAACTCTGTCTGATACAACAGCTCTGCTGTAAATTTGAACTCTAATGTTAAGTTTGGTTGAAACTTTTAGAGAGTTGTTGATTAAACTTTCTAGTTAGTTTTGATGCTCTAGTTGATGTACTGTTCGATTGTACTGCACTTTGCAGAAAGGTGTGTTTGATATTTTGAGCACTCTTTATATCAATAACAATAGACTAAATATTGTAAACTACAGCCTCCAAAATGATCATAAAGTTAAATCCAAGGTTGCAATTGAGGATTATTTTCGTTTATCTGCCACCATGTTTACACGGTGGTGTGGTGGCTAGCACTGTTACCTCACAACAAGAGGGGCACGGGTTCAATTCTCAGGCTAGACAGGCCTGCTGTGTGGAGTTTGCATCTTGTCAGATTGGGTTCTTGGGTTCTCCGGCTTCATCCCACAGTCCAAAGCCATGCAGTTTAGGTTGATTGATGACCATAAAATTGCCTGTAGGTGGCGTGAATGGTTGTCTGTGTGTCCCAATCCAGCGGCTGCAGCCTTCGGAGGAACCAGCCTTCGCGGTCTACGTTGGCCAGGTCCTTTGAATACCGCGAAGGCTCGACCGAGTGGTCCCCGAAATAAGACGGTCTGGTCACCAGAGGATTTCCTGTTTACGTCACCAGCTTTTCGCGCCCCCACCCTTTTGCCGCTCCCGTCTCCTAGCAACCAGCTGCGGTTGTCATAATAGAGTATAAAAGAGGTAAAGCTAAGTTTAAAGACTAAAATGGACGAGCTGCTGTAAATAGCGCGGTGGCTCTCGGTAGCATTAGCTGGTTAGTTAATAGCGTCACGTAGGTTAACCGATCATTTTAACACAAGTGTGATCTGATCAGGCCCTTTGTTTTTAGTTTTAACACTTGTATCTGTAAATATTCACTTGAGTTAAAACACAATAATTGTGAATTCTCCCGTTGCTGGTCCACTAGTCGCCATGTCATTAAATAAAAAAAATCAACTTCACCGGCACGCAATGATTCTTGGGATATGTTGGGCCTTGAAGGATCCATCCTCCAAATCTTGGAAAAGTAGGCTGCATTTGTCGGCCGCATTAGAAGGAGTCTTTGAAATGGGACAGCCTCGTCGCTGTGACGCAATCGGTCTTCAAATACACCCTCCGAAGGATGCAGCCGCTGGATTGGGACACATATGCCCAATGTCAGCTGGTATGGCTCCAGCCAGGATAAGCGGTTAAGATAATGGATGGATAAATCTGATTATATTTAATCTGTGGACCTGTCCAGGGTGTATCCTGCTTTCACCTAATGTCAGCTGGGATCGGCTCTTTTTTGCATTTTCCCCCTGTTTCGATTGTTTATGCTAAGCTAACTGGTTGCTGCTTGTAGCTTCATATATAGACAAGAGTGGTAACTCACTGCTAGAAACTCAATAAGAACATTTCCCAAAATGTTTTTAAGTTGTTTTTTTTCAGCTAGGTGAACTCTCGACTGGAGCTCTGAGGAATGTTCGTTAAAAAGAGACGCATAGCCGGTTTGATTTCCTGAAGAAATACTGCTGAAAACAAAATACACTCATGTTGATCAGGAAAGCCAGTGTTCTCTGCACACAATTAAAATGTTTTACAGTCGCCTCTGTATGTTATTTCCTCTTGATGCTAGCACCAACTTTTGCTTTATCAACACAAGCTTTATTTGAGCAATGTGGTTTGCTCAAAACTGGAAGTCTGGATTGCGTATATATGTGCACATCCATTCTACACAATGATCCTTTTGAAACACATTTCACAGCGGCAGTGACTGTCACTTTGTGTCAGTTACCTTTGTCTGGTGATGACATTTACAGGATCATTTCACCACAAACACCTCCTCACATGCATATTCACACACACACACACACACACGCACACACACACACACACACACACACACACACACACACACACACACACACACACACACACACACACACACACACACACACACACACACACAGCTGTTGACCAGAGAGAATGCCTGAGTACCCCTTTTTGAAACTGCAAAGCAGAAAGGGAAGTGGCTAACCTCACATCTCTCTCTCTGTCTTTCCTTATATCGAGCTATCTCCTTTTTTTTCTAACGTCTCTATCTCTGTGTGTCTCCCTTCACGCATCTCTTTTATTCACGCTTTACCGCTTTTGAGCCTTTATCTCATTTCGCTGCTTGTCACTCACCCCTTCCTCCCTTTTTTTTTTTCAGTGGCGATGGTGATTGACAGATGATCTGACAGAGGAAGACAATCAGGTGAGGAAAAGTGAACTACTCCTTACTGTACGTCGAGCCTTACTTCGCTCTTCCACCTCCTGTTTTGGGGAAGTAAAGTTTTTTATTTAAAAGTTTGTAACTTCTCTCTGAACAGTTCTCTTTGGTTTAATGACCCCTTGCATGCTGTTGATGTTTGCTGCTTTCACTTTCTACGGGCTTTTGTTTGAAGTTTATTTCAAACACAAGCAGGCAGGCGTAGGAAAATGTTGTATCTTGTGATTAACCAGATTATTTTTCTCTTTTGTACATAAGCCGTGATAATGTATTTAATTAAGTAGGTGAGAAACTAATTAATTTAAGGGGCACTCCACGAGTTGTATACTTGAAGTCCAGTACTGCTCAGCCTGTGAAGACACAAAATAACCCTGATGATGTCATAGTGATGTCATCAGGGTTATCGCAGCTTGGACTTGAGAATTAAAATTAGTTACAAAAAGCAACTGCGACAAACTGGAGGTGTGGGGTTTGAAAGGTGTGTGCTCTCAGGAGAGATCAGGTTGCATCATGGGAAATGTAGGATCTGGTGTTTCTAGGGCGTGACACATACAAGGCACTAAATAATATCTGGGCCTCTAC
The DNA here is from genome assembly GCF_027596085.1 of Anoplopoma fimbria. NCBI lineage: Eukaryota > Metazoa > Chordata > Actinopteri > Perciformes > Anoplopomatidae > Anoplopoma > Anoplopoma fimbria. The sequence goes on along the minus strand of NC_072458.1, from coordinate 4,015,889 downwards.
TGCTTCAATTTTGACCCTTGTTTTTTTATGGAAGTAAAATAATTAATTACTAGAGTATCCCTTTAAACAGGTTACTTTTTTATTTATATTTCTTATATTTTATTCCAAACAAACCTTTTGTCATACAAAGATTATTATATTGTACTTGTACCAGGTAAAACTGCTTTCATAAACAGCTTTAATCACTAAAGCAATAAGCAAAGTGACATTTACATATCAAAGTTGTTGCATGTTTCTTTACCTCTGCCTGCTTTCACAGACGTCGTCTCCGTGCTGGTTATTATGGGGTGCGTCTGTTGCAAGCAGAAGAAGTCCGCCAAATTAGCAGCAACATCAGCAGCAGTAGACGTTACAGATCTGTCTCCTAGCAACGCAGATGGAGGGTTGTCCGCCGCCTTGACTCAGGGCCGTTACTGTCCCGACCCGACTCAGGCCATCCCAGACTTCAACAAGGGCTTCCCATCCAGCACCATCTTCCCCAGCACCAACACACACCAGCGGCCTGGAGGCATAACAAGTAGGACTATGTGTGTGTGTGTGTGTGTGTGTGTGTGTGTGTGTGTGTGTGTGTGTGTGTGTGTGTGTGTGTGTGTGTGTGTGTGTGTGTGTGTGTGTGTGTGTGTGTGTGTGTGTGCGTGTGTAAGCCCTAAGAAATACAGTCTTAGAATATTAGATTCTAGAAGGTGAAAATCAATATAACTGATGATATAATATAATAATAGAGCAAAGTGAACCCAGCACTTCTTCAGAGGTGTTTGTTTCTATCCTAAAATGATCTTTTGCACTATTAAAATAAGAGAAAACGAGTTGTGATATGACACTGTGATCATATTTCTCCACCAAAACATATTCACAACGTTATATCAATTTGGCAAACTTATGGAATGATAAAAAAAACTGTTTTTTTGTATGTACCAGTTACCTTCTTGAGTCCTTTTCTGCCCAAATACATTTTCAGGAATAGGTTCACATTTTCACAAGTCTGTCTTAAAACAATGCTCACGTGCCCACATGTAAACCGAAAGAGTTATTATTATTCTTCTGTCCATACTGGCCCTGAAGTTATCTCACAATTTCAATTTGTAAGAGATGTGGGACAAAATCAATAGTGCTTGTTTTGTGCCAAAATGCATTTTAAATTCAGTTAGTCAATATGTCGCTTCATTTGTCTCATCTAGACAAATCAAGTGGGTAACTGTCAAAGATACAGTCTGTTTCATTATTGAGATGCACTTAAGAAATTTTGATATAAAGAGGAGAGTTGGCACTAAGAAGACTGTAACTTTGGAAGAGAACTATGATGGTATCTACTATCTCTTCGTTTATATTGTGCTATGGCGAGATCTCTTCACAGCCAGTATCTCATTTAATGTACCTCTACTGTATCTGCCTGATTATTCAAAACAGCAAGACCCTAAAAACAGTTAGAGTTCAGTGGTAGAAACTCGTATGTATAACTGGAAACTGTTAACCCCTCTGTCTCTCTGTGTGTGTGTGTGTGTGCGTGTGTGTGTGTGTGTGTGTGTGTGTGTGTGTGGGATCACGTATGCAGGTGGTGGAGTCACTCTCTTTATAGCTTTGTACGACTACGACGCTCGTACCGAAGATGACCTCACTTTTCAGAAAGGAGAGAAGTTCCAGATCGTCAACAATACGTGAGCACAAACACAGTGTTTACAGATGTTGCTCATTTTAGAGCAACAACCCCGCTGATAGGATTGTTATACATATTGTCATACAAAGATTTGACAAAATGCACCGGGATATGAAAAATTCTAACTATATGTGTTAAATGTTTAAAATGAGGTCAGTTATGACTCCTAAGTTAATTTATTTAGTTTGCATATATTAAATGCCACTGGACATCAGCAGACAATGTTCTTGTCTGACTCAGGAAATCTAAAATCAGATTGGTTAAATTTAGAGATGTTTGAATTTATTGTTCACTCTTTTGTTCTTCATCTTCTTTCTCATCTAAACTCCTTTTATTCTTCCATTTCTTATGAATGTAGATAAAGTGCATTTTGAACTTTGACCAAAGACAGTTTTTGCCGGTGTCATTGTTCCTTTTAACTTCAACATTTTCAAAGGTTTCATTACCCTCTATCGTTCTTATACCAAACTTTGTTTTGCAGAGAGGGTGACTGGTGGGAGGCTCGCTCTTTGGACACAGGCCACTCAGGTTACATCCCCTCCAACTACGTAGCTCCTGTCGACTCTATACAGGCCGAAGAGTGAGCACGCACACGCACACACACACACACACACACACACACACACTAACACACACGCGCACACACGTCTGCTGCAATATAAGTACTGACAGTTTACGTTGAAAGATTTTATCCATGATTGACATGTAGTTTGAGGGCAGAGGTCACAGGATGGTTTGCTGCGCTGCAGTGACCTGTGTGTTGTTGTCATGGTGACAGGTGGTATTTTGGGAAGATGGGGAGGAAGGATGCGGAGAGACAGCTGCTGGGCAATAGCAACCAGAGGGGAACTTTCCTCATACGAGAGAGCGAGACCACCAAGGGTAAAGAAACCACACACACACACACACACACACACACACACACACACACACACACACACACACACGCACACACTCTCTTACTGCTCTAAATATATGAAAGCCTTTCATTTCTTTCTCTTTCTATCTCTCACCTCACCTCCACCATGTGCTTGTTTGTCCACCCCTCCCCTCCTTCCTTCCCCTTGTTATATCCCTCTCTCTCCTTTCTCCTTTCAGGTGCTTACTCTCTGTCGATCCGTGACTGGGACGACAACAAGGGAGACCACGTCAAACATTATAAAATCCGCAAACTAGACAATGGTGGCTACTACATCACAACGAGATCACAGTTTGACACAGTGCAGCAGCTGGTAGAGCACTACACAGGTAACACACAAACAATGACACTAATTCATCCTCTTCGTTTGATGTTTCCGTTGTCTTTTTCTGATGGACTTTCATGCTACAAAGCTCCTGCTTCTATGAATTTTATCTACAATTTGTTTTGACTCTTTGCTCAATCCATTTCTGCCAAGCTACAGGAGAGAGTTTAATTATGTTACTCTACTTGATGCATACTGTAATCAAACTATTACCAGTAGTGGGAAGTAACTACTTTTACTGTACAAAAGTATAATTTTGAGGTATTTTACTTGAGTATGTTCCATTTGTTGCTAGTTTCTGCTTCACTACATTTCAGAAGGAGAATTGGACTTTTTACTCCAATACATTTACCTGACAAATTCTGATTTTACATTGAAAGTAAATGATCAGCTCAGAAAATATGATTCATTGTTATTGAACTAGTCAACAGTACAGTAAGTAATTATGAGTTCCAACAAGAACAACAACAACATTAAAGTGAGGCTTACATGTCAATGCATCAGAATAAATAATTTTCTGATGTAATATGTGTAATAGTACATAACTCTGAGATCACTTTTACTTGTGATACTTTTGGTAGATTTTTCTAATTTGTACTTTTACATAAGAAGAACTTTGGATGCAGAACTATTACTTGTAATGGACACGCTTTTACTATTACTTTATTAAAGGACTTATATACCTCTTCCACTAACTTTTTAAGCTTGATTCAGAGTTGTTGTAACAAGCAGCGTTCACACCCACCACTTCCTTTGCTCTCTGTCAGTGTAAATCTGCCTCCTAGTGGCAAGGAGTTGATACAGCAAATCTTCTGCAATCCTGGCTTTACCTGACACGATCATCAAAAGCAACCTGAGAGATTTGGCCACATATATCCTGTATAATTTATTTGTTTGTATGTCTTTTTCTGTATCGGTACATGATGCTGCTCTGAACTTGTCTGTTGCATAAGCACATAAGCAACCTGTCTTGTTCTTTTTTTTATCTCCGCATTTGCTGCTTTTTTCCTTCTGTTTTCTCTCCCTATGTTCCTTTTTCCTACGCCTGCCTGTTTGTCTCTCCTCCCTCTCTCAGAGAGAGCGGCGGGACTGTGCTGCCGTTTGATTGGCAGCTGCAAGCGGGGCATGCCTAAGCTGGCCGACTTATCAGTGAAGACCAAGGATATGTGGGAGATTCCCCGCGAATCTCTCCAGCTGATTAAAAAACTGGGCAATGGCCAGTTTGGAGAAGTCTGGATGGGTAGGAATGGTGGGACTGTGTTGCAGTGGGGGAAGGTGACAGCGGGAGCACACCTGGATAAAATAAAGTATTAAAAGATGAGCAGGTACATATAATACATTTAAGTCGTGGTTGTGTTCAGTTGACAAGAACATCAGTAACACTTCTGGTGTGACGACACCTGCACTCTCACAAACATACACTGTAGAGCCCTGTTTATCCGTCTGTGTTGGTCAGAGTCTGTCCATCTGCAACAAATATACCTGTTGATCGGACCACACAAACTGAAACACTACACACACACACACAGTCTGGACTAGTTTTTTTTATTTTCTGTCTTTAGTTTAAACTGCAGCAGTCAAACAAACACCTAATAAATCCCTGCGTGTGATAACAATTGCAGTGGCAGCAGTTAATAGATAGAAATGTATCTTTGTTTTACATCGAGGTGTGCAGAGTTGTTCCCTTCCTCCCCTGTTGTTGCATGTGCATGTTTCATCATCTCACCTCACCTCTTTGTCACCCCCCCACCCCCCCCCCATCTCTCTTTCCATGTTTCCACCCATCATATCACCCCTTTCTCCCATTCTTCAATACACTTCCTTTCTTTTCTTTCTCTACATCTCACCCCTCCTTGACTCCCACCTCCCCCCCCAATAATAGGCTCTAATGATGGGCTGTGTTATTACCTGACCATGCCCTGTCCCAACTCCACCCCACTCACCATGGGCCTTGGGCGGGACGCCTGGGAGGTGCCCAGGGAAACTCTGTCCATGCAAAGGAAGCTGGGACAGGGCTGCTTCGGGGACGTTTGGATGGGTGAGACTGACACCGCCAACCTCTGACGCCCTCTGCAGGCTCAGAGGGAGAACTGTCTGTCCAGCATTGTCCTCCGTCATGTCCGTTACTGTCCTGTATTGTTGGTAATGCTTAATGTCATCTATTTCTGTGTATGTTAGTGAAGTTTGATGTTTTTCCAAATAGCGTAGTATGTATATCCAGCTACATATCTGACCAATTTGTTTTGAAAATGTCGTACAGTTTATCCGAATAAATGTGAGTGTGTTTGGTTTTCTGAGCCCTGCATAGTTCCTCCCTGAAGGTGTTGATGTAAGACCAGAAAATCTCCCTCCCTTCTAACATCACTCTGTCTAAAATCATGCATGCTCCCCAAAACAGTAATCATTTGCATGCACCAGAAGTATAACCACATGTGTTTGTTACAGTGTGCATATTGTGTGCCATGTTTCTTATGTCTTATTTTTTCATCATCATCAGTATGCCAGAAAATGTCTGTGTATGTCTTTATGTGTGGTTTTTAATGTGCTATGTGTGCATTAAAGTCTCCTTGTCTCTATGCCAGGCATGTGGAACGGTACCACCAAGGTAGCGGTGAAGACTCTGAAGCCAGGGACCATGTCCCCCGAGGCCTTCTTGGAGGAAGCTCAGATCATGAAGAGACTCCGCCATGACAAGCTGGTGCAGCTCTACGCCGTTGTGTCTGAGGAGCCCATCTACATCATCACCGAGTTCATGAGCCAAGGTATCAGGCCGAGTAAACTGTCATGCCTGTGATGTAGTGTAGATGAATCACTGCCGTTGGTTGGAAACCTCACTGACACTGGAGAGTGAGCTCGCCGAGTGTTAGTAGTAAATGCAGTCATTCATGAGAAAATAGAGAACATTCTTAGAAATGCTATATCTTGCATTGTAATCCTTAATAAAAATCCTGTATCTGCCCCTGCCCTAATTTTCAACCATTTGGAGATGTACCTCACAGACAAACTAACAACATGATCAAAAACAAATTTGGTAGAAATGTGTAATTTGGGAGAGCTCAAGCCACCTTCCTCCCTGCTGGGCAAAAAACTAAACTACAAATTCCAGGGATTCTCTTTCATCTTTTTACTCTTTCTGACCTTTGACCTCCATATGGAGTTGGCCTTGGTGCAGGTGAAACATCACTTTAGTATTCACTAAAAACTAAAAAGAAATAGAGATAAGTTTGCATCAGGAAATATGCATGATATGCAAAAAAACAACAACTGTGTAACCATGTATTACAAGCGTCTATCTGATTTTGATTGAATTTACATTTTGTACCCGCCATGATACTCAGCAGATATGAGTTAACTACAGGAGGCAAAAGGACTGGCCAGTCATGACGCTACAATCTTGGTTTTTCAGGAAGTTTGTTGGACTTCTTAAAAGATGGGGAGGGGCAGAGTCTTAGGCTTCCTCAACTGGTGGACATGGCTGCACAGGTGAGTTAAACACACAAACACAATGACATTAAAGACTTAAAGGAAACTCTAGTTTTACTATCTTTCTGAGCCCTTTTTTTCCCCTCTGTGTCTTTAGATTGCAGCTGGAATGGCATACATCGAGAGGATGAACTACATCCATCGTGACCTGCGAGCAGCTAACATACTTGTTGGAGACAATCTGGTGTGCAAGATTGCTGACTTTGGCCTGGCCAGGCTCATCGAGGACAACGAGTACACAGCCAGACAAGGTAACAGCAAGAGATATTAAGCGAGTGTGTGTGAGGGAGACGGATGAGGAGAGCAACGCTTGCACAATGTGATGATTAAGAGTTCTGCCTCTGCCTCCGTGCCTATATTTTTATACATAACCTATCCTAATTATATGATTATGCATCTTCGCTGTGTTTCCATGGTTTCAGGGGCGAAGTTCCCCATCAAGTGGACGGCTCCTGAAGCTGCATTGTATGGACGCTTTACCATCAAGTCAGATGTCTGGAGCTTTGGCATCCTACTAACTGAACTCATCACGAAGGGACGTGTGCCATACCCAGGTACTGAAGGACACCTGCTAGATCAGTATTTCCTAAATCTCATGAAGTATCATCCTTGGCAGTGAGAATTCTGCAGGATTAGTCATTTTTTCAGCTTTTCACTGTCAAAACTGGGACAAGATCATGTTTTTTACAGCAACAGCCCGGCCAGGTTTGCAGAGTTTAAATTTAGACCAAACTACATCCTAGCACTTGATGAATTTAGGGCCTTAATGCCTTGCTCAAAAGTGCTTCAAATGTAGATGGGAGAGAAGGGGTGACCCTCTTTTATGCACCTGCCAACTTGCTATGCAAATAAACACGCAGATAATGCAGTGTCCTCACCCAAACATTCCTGATTTTACCACGTCCTTAAACCACAAAATATTCTTGTACAATATGTCATTAATATAAGGCCACCAAGTATTGCTCATTTTACAAAATGTTATAATCAATAATTTTGATCAAATTAATCATGTATTTTCTATTTACTTAGTATAAAGGGATTTTAAATTCAAGTTGTATCATTCCTTTCCTCCAGACATTTTGAATTTGTAACTGTTGTAATATGATAATATCATTTTTTTACAGTACTGTCATGGCAAAGACAGCAGCACCACATACAACAACAAAAAAATTAGTATACAATGAATGAAATTAAATATTAGTGGACAATGAAGGTTCACAAAACACATAAATTCAGAAAGATAATGTAAGATTCAAAGAAGATAAGATAACAGTAAAGCCAGAAAAGAGCAACATGTTGCTGCATGCTTAATAGAAGTAAATAAATAAATTACATTTTAATTATTCCTTTTTAATTTCTTTTGGAGGTTGTTATAACCAAATTCAGATGTGTCCTAGATTATTTTAACATTGCAATATAAAGTATATTGTTGCAGTATTTCATCTTTGCATTGTTTTGATTATCAACTCTACTGTTGGGATGATTTCTAAGGATTTTCTTTTTTCTGTTTTAACTTTTCTCCATATCCAGTGTTGATTTTTGCCTGTTTATGTGTTTATTTAATCCATCCCTTTCTCTAAATCCTCTTCTGCATACACATCCCCCCTCCCTTCCTCCATCCCTTTAGGCATGAACAACCGTGAGGTGTTGGAGCAGGTGGAGAGGGGCTACAGGATGCCCTGTGCCCCGGGCTGCCCCGCCTCGCTCCATGAACTGATGGTGCTGTGCTGGAGGCGAGAGGCTGATGAGAGGCACACCTTTGAGTACCTGCAGTCCTTCCTGGAGGATTACTTCACGGCCACGGAGCCGCAGTACCAGCCCGGAGAAAACCTGTGACCACACACATGTGTAGGACAGATGTGGAGCAATAAACGGACAAACACAAAGAGAAAGACAGAAAGGAAGATGTGGATGTATACATGCAGATACACGATATGCCTTCATTGTATTTGTATTCCTACTGTGCACACACACACACACACACACATACACACATACATATTAAGATACATATCATTGCCTTGTTTCATTGTTTGAAGACAGTTCCTTCCTTTTTGGTTATTGATCACTGCAGTGCAGCCCATTCAGGACAGATCAGTCAACCATGTTGAGGAGCAGAGTCGGAGCTCTGCTGATCAGGCCTTGCAGTAATGTTGCTTTACTCTGTAACCATGACAACAAGGAACTGAAAGAAGATGTAGATGGTTGTGTCGAGGTGGGGGGGGAGTTGAGTTGGTACATGATTTGTTCAGCTGCCATAAATGTCCAGGTCCTTTTGATTTCTGTTTCTCAGAAGAGACACTCCGAAGGGCAACTGTTTGCCGGAGATAAATATGTTGATAGAGAAATGATAGAAGGTGCAACAGGTTTCAGACGACATTAAATAAACCTTGTGAACCTGTGTTATAGATTATGTATGCAGACACTGTAAGATATAATAACATGCCTCCTGTTACAATACAAAAGGCTGTTGAACTGATCCATGTCCATCACCTGAAAGCGGGAACTGATTTCAAGCTTGCTCCAACATGTGCCTTAAAGTGGTCAAATTAAGGGCTGTTTTAGATTTTAAGTACCTTTAATACTGTGTTAGTAAAGTCTGAGAGGGGAGATGGTTAGGAATGCTCTTTGTTTGTCTGATCATTTGAATGACAATTTTGTATGAACTGTCTCTTTTGCTGTTTTAATTTAACTCAGATATATATCTGTGCATCACAACGACTTCTATATTAACATGTATACAGTTTTCATCCATTGGGAGGGCAGGGTGAAATGTTACACGCAAAGGGAAACGATCAATGTCTTGGGTCTGTGGAAGGATAGTGTTTTAATCTGTGTTGTTTTGACTAAAGACTGTAACCTTTATGTGACTTTATGAGATTCCCCTGTTATGTTATTGTAATAAAAATCAAATATCATTTCCGGTTTAAGACATGTCTCCTATTCTGTTTATATTTGGACACTTATGCTATTTTGTTTAATGTTTCAACATGACAGAGCCAATACAGAATAGCTGTGAGACCAACATTGATTTAATGAATTCACCTAAACAGAAATTGCTTTAAACCAGGCCTGAAGTTTCCCCACTTCATTTGTAGCTTTATCTTTTAGCTACTATAAAATACCACAGGATATTACTAGTGTTATTGCAATCCTTGGCTCTGGAAACCATTAGCAGCCCTCAAAAAAAAAAAATCCTCCCACTCCCACTCTTGTCTGTGTCTCATTCATGCTTGCTATAGGGTAAACTACTTTTCCCACAATTCCACAGGTGTAAAGTGAGGCCAGCTACGGATGCCCGGATGGTTTTGACAGCCAGGCACGTTGGAGAGCCACAGAGAGACAGAGAGCTAGAGACGCACGGTCGGTTCTCGCCTCCCGCATACTGGGGAGTCCCGTGTCTGTCACCCGGTTATGTCAGCACCTTTATTGGGGACAAAACTGTGAACCAGCGTCCCTGCTCACCATTTTTTTTATTTTTTCCTCCTCCTATTGTGTTTTTGCTTTCCCATCTTTGCGGGTGCAGATATTGATGTGAGCCAGAGGAGCGGTTTTTCCATCGACTGCAGGAGGAGACAACGTTTACACTGATGTGGGAGGGCTGTCTCCCTCCGCCGCGGGGAGCCACACATGAAGGGGACATCTCCGTGACCCGGGAGAGGAGCAGAGAGGAGCAGAGAGGAGGAGAGAGGAGGAGAGAGGAGCAGAGAGGAGCAGAGAGGAGCAGAGAGGAGGAGAGAGGAGCAGAGAGGAGCAGAGAGGAGGAGAGAGGAGCACCGACACCGACAGCCCCCGGACTCTCTCCCCCTTGGTGAGTAAGCGTGCAGCGTCTTGTGTACACAACACCAAAAAAATTTGCTTACTGTCCGCGCAGCCAGCTGTGCTGCGCACCTCTGGATACGTTTCCTTTTTTTACATTAACCTCGTCGGTGCCGCTGGGTCATCTGGGCTTTACTGTGGGCATGCAGCGTGTATGATGACGCTCACACACACACATGCATGCATAAAATTCACGCACACGTAATGTGGTAAAATGTGCACGCAATGAACCCTGATTACCCCCACATGTTTTTTTTCAGATTATTTAATAATCTTCTTTTATTATGACTAAATTAACATACAGTGTGGGCAGGGCAGCTGGATACAGTAGCTTCCCAGGTAATGGCACACACACACACACACACACACACACACACACACACACACACACACACACACACACACACACACACACACACACTTGTTTATTTGCTGTTTCCATAGCCTGTACCTCTGTTTCTAATACTGAATTTACATGCCAGTGACACAGACCAGAGGTTAGACTGTCAGTCCAGCTCCTGATGATGGACAGGTGTTTTCTTTACATATAAACAGGAGACACCAAGGTTACAGGTGAGCATCCGTCCAGTCCCGGGGTTTCCATCCTGGCAGCCGCCTGAGTTGTCAGGGCAGTTAGGCGGGACACAGCAGCAGCACATCCTGCAGTGGCAACAGGGCCAATGTGCTGGAGAGACAAGGCGTGCTCATGGTGGTGATTATCAGCTCTCGTCCGTGAGGGGGGGTGACAAAGGAAGAAAGAGTGCATGAAGGGAGGAGAGGGAGAGAGGATGAGAGGGAGAGAGAAGTCAATGTCGATGTCTGGACAGTGACAGTTCGTTATTTAAGGGCCCCTCAGAGACGTGCACAGGCTACCCTAGTGCAGGTGCCGTTAGTATGCAGAGTGATGCTTCGGTCCGTGTGTCTGTCTGTCTGTCCGTCTCACACTCAGCCAGTCTCACCCTCTCATTCACTGGTTAAAGAGTGAGTTCTCTTATTGGCAGGTCTACTTGGACATAATGAATAATTTCAGCCCTCTGAATGCTGGAATGAAAAGGAAATGGCCTTACCTTGGCATGCAGCCGCTGTCTGTCAGACTTGTCTTGAGTGCATGGCCCTGTGTGTGTGTGTGTGTGTGTGTGTGTGTGTGTGTGTGTGTGTGTGTGTGTGTGTGTGTGTGTGTGTGTGTGAGTGTGAGTGTGAGTGTGTGTGAGAGAGAGAGAGAGAGAGGGAGCGGGAGAAACAGAGAATGTGAACATATAACAGCTTAGGCCTATTGTGCTTCCTACCTGTGTGAGCGGGACCAGTTGTCATAGCAACGGCCTTGTAGCTCCGTTGATGTTCCTCCTGTCCTCATTGGCAGGGTCAGCGCACCTAACACTCCACAGCTCGTCTCAAAGCTGTGTGTGTGCGTGCATGTGTGTGTGTGTGTGTGTGTGTGTGTGTGTGTGTGTGTGTGTGTGTGTGTGTGTGTGTGTGTGTGTGTGTCTGTATGTGTGTGTGTGTGTGTGTGCAAACTGTGGAAGTACCTTTTGTTTGCGCCTTGCTGCAGTTCGTAGGCGTGTGGGTTGATGGCAGTGACAAGCCAGTGTGTGTGTGTGTGTGTGTGTGTGTGTGTGTGTGTGTGTGTGTGTGTGTGTGTGTGTGTGTGTGTGTGTGTGTGTGTGTGTGTGTGTGTGTGTGTGTGTTGCAGTGTCACAAAGATACATCCTGCCGATATGACAGGCGACAGCTCAACCAATCACCTGTTTTCTCTCTCTGCCTATCAGCATGTGACGTTGCTCTAGTCAGATGTCCTCTTGAGATGGAAGTCGCCATGGAGATGAAGAAGACGGAGTGGACACAGTTGACTTTCACTGGTGTCCCGGTGTTTTGGGAAGTTTTGAGTGATGTTCAGTATGGAGCAACCTGTTGAATGGTGGAAAGTCAGTTAAGAGGCAGTTTAGGGCGACCAAATCAGTTATTGAAGTTCTTTGTGGTCGTATAAGACGACACAAACCTGCCACCAGACAGAGCGTCAGTAATCTAAATCAGAAAGGATATCCTACCACAGACTGAGTCTGTTCAAACGCTGATGCTCCAAAAACAATCTCAGGCTTCTCCTCACAACTACAAAGCATCTCATTTTAGGAATTTGGCTTCTAGCTGTGCGCAAGATTTGTAAAATGCAACAAAGAGCTTTTTTTGGGGGGGGTTACAGATGTTTTGTGAAAGTCAGATGAAGATCATTCTGGCACCCCCCTTTGAACTCTTTATAGCAGACATATTACTGCCATTTAAGAAAAGAGAATTTACACCAGCGTTGTGAATGAGTCAGGCCCTTTTAGTCAGCACCTCCCAAAATACATGATTAATTGATTTTAGGTCACAGATTCACATAAACAATCTATTCATAGTGACAAAACCTGGTTTGCTAGAGCTTAGAGCTCCATTCTGATGGCTTAGAGCTATCAGAAGATGGCTTTAAGCGTAATATTTAAATGCAATTGACATCAATGTTTCATCTGCTGCTGTTTCCACATCAAAGATGTTTCCATTGCACGCTGTTAAAAAACATCTTCGTATCCTATAAGACCTCTTATTTTAATAATGAATACTTGGACATTTCAGGATTATTGACAACTTTTAATATTTTCCACTATGCAACGAGCTACCGGCTAAAAATAATTAGTCATTACTTTGTCCTTGGAGTGAAGGGTCCTGTCTTTTTTACGACTCCTATTAATCTAATCGTCACCTGAAGTGAAATAGCTTTCGCCAAAGACAGGTAAACGTGGTTCACCTCCCACACACACACACAAACACACACGCACCCACACACACACACGCACACTCACACTCACACACACCAACCATTTAGCATTAGTGTTAGCAGTGTTTGTATGCTCCATTCTGTCACCTCCCACACGATACATTCATAAAACCGCTCCTCCGCGTCAAAGGCACTGACTTAAAAGAAGAAATCTCCCTTTCTCTTTTCTCTCTCTCCCCCCCCCCCACACACACACGTATCTGTCCTCCAGTGAGTCCCTTATTCTTTTTTACACTTCCATCTCCCTCTCTCCTACCCTCCCACCTTTCCTATATGTCCCTCATCACCTACCTCCTCACTCTCCTCATTCTCCTTGTCTCCCTCACACCAGCCCCCAGCCCCCACCCCCCACCCCCACCCCTCCACAGGGCTGGTTGCAGCCGGTTTTAGTCTGACAGTGGAGAGAGGAAGCTTCGACCTCTCACCTCCAGAGGATGGAGAGAGGGAGACGAGAGGAGGGGGGGATGATGGAGGGCAGCGGGGTTGGGGGGTGGGGGGGGGGGAGGATTGGAGGGGGTGAAACTGCAAGAGGCGAGGGAGAGGTCAAAGAACAGGAGGGATTTGCGAAGAAAGAGGGAGAGGAGAGCTGGGGGGGAAGGGACTGAGAGTCGACAGGGAGAGAGAGAGAGAGAGAGAGACGACGGAGGGGTCAGGGAGGGAAAGGAGTGATAAATGAAGGGGAGAGCGGCAAGATGGAAGGATGAGGAGGGAGAGATGGAGCGCATGAGAGGATGAGAATGAGAGAAAGACAGAGTGTGAAGCTGCTGTGTACCTCCCTAACAAGCTGGACAGAATCAGCTCAATTATTAAAGAGGAGCGAGAGATGGGGAAAACACGCAGACACACACACACACACACACACACACGCGCACACACAAGCATCTCTCGGTGTCTCGCACACAACGCACACACATCTATCTGCAGATCAACATACTTACACATGTACTGTGTGTCTGATTCCTTGTGCTCGTGCCTCAGAGTTATCTTTGTTTTTAGCAGCGTGAGTGAGTGTGCACACACATGTGTCTGGGTATGTGTGTTAAAAACAGTGAGTCAGAGGATAAGCAGAGACTTGTTAGTGATTCTCCTCAACATCCCCCCCCCACACACACACACTCTACCCAATTTGACTTCAGCACCGTCTCAACGTTCCATCAGCGTGGCTTCAATGTCGTCCCATCAATATGAACAGATAATCAGAGCACTCAGGGGTCTGTCTATAAATCCCCGCCATGAATATAGTTTTTACCCTCTTCCCTTCCTATCTTCTCTCCCTCCCTTCCTCTCCTTCCTCCTTCATCCTTCCTCCTCCTCTCTTGCCCGTTCTACTCTATGTTTTTAGTTCCCTTTCTTCTTTCCCTTTTCCCTCCTTCTCTGAGGAAGTGTATGCCCCCAAGGGACGAAAAGATTCACTACCTTCCAGGAGAGAAAGAGATTGTGTGTGCTTCTCTCTCTGTGTGAATGTGTGTCCTCCACATGTGTGCCAGGATGATGTGTGTGTGTGTGTGTGTGCGTGTGTGTGTGTGTGTGTGTGCGTGCGTGAGAGTGAAAACACACACTTCCTGAGACAGAAAGGGAGAGAGAGGCAGGGATGAGCAAGTGAAGAGCGAGTGAGAGAGTGAAAGCAGGAGGCTGTGGAGGGGGTGGAGAGAGAAAGAGATAAGAGAAAAAGACAGAGAGTAGTCGGGGAGAAGGGGGAAGATGGATGAATGTACTGCGCACTGAGTGTGTGTGTGCATGTGTGTGTGTGTGTGAGAGAGAGAGAGATGGTCGAGAGATGCAGGTAGACAGAGAAGGAGAGAAAGGTTTCTTATCCTCTCAGCAGAAGTCATAATTTCTTAGAGCGTGCACAGATGTGTGTGCGTGTGTGTTTTTTTTGTGCATGCCTGATTGTGTTTGTGTGTGAGAGAGTTACCATCGTTCAGGTGCGAGGCCAAGAATCTGAGAGGTACCGTACAGTGGCATGGCGTCGGTGTGTATTGCGAGCAGCATGTGTGTGTGTGTGTGTGTCTAAGTGTGCTTTTGGAGCGCTGTGTATGTCGAGGCTGTGGCTGATGAGCTGTCAGTACCTACAGTTGGAATGTTCACAAGGCGGCCATTGTTGTTCAAACAGCCAGCAGCCTTCTCCTTGGCAACGGGAGCTGCAGCAGCGTCTCCCACAGCAACTGTGGAACAGGAGTATGGAGGGAGGAGGAGGAGGAGTCAGGAAGTCAGGGCTGCAGCACAGAGGCCCCTCTCCAAAACACTGGCCTCAAGGTCTGAGTGTGTGTCCGGGTCCAAGCATCTGGTTTGTGTGTCCTCCGTGTGTGAGGTAGATATGCGTGACTGTGTGTGAGGGTTTTTTAACTGCATCTGTGAGTCCTCGCCAGCGTGACTACGTGGAATGTGCGTCAGTGTGAGCGTGCAGCTTTGCTTGCACAAGTGTGTTTCTCCCCATTTGTATGTACATGTCAGCTCAGTGTGTGTGTGTGTGTGTGTGTGTGTGCGCACCTGTGTGAACTGTAAGTGGGCGTGTGTCTGTATTTGCACCTAAGTGGTTGGTTTCATCTTCATGTGTTTGTGTGTGTTTCTGGACGTTTCCCTGCGTATCCTTGTTTGTGTGTGTGTAACCCCGTTTGTGTTTTTTGAGTGCGCACATGTGCACACTCCTAGCTGTTCCCAGCTGGCGCGGTTAGTCACATGACCTGACGGAGGGGCGGCCATCAGCAGCGCCAGGAAACTGCCTGCAGGAGGGAGAGAGAGAAGGAGAGAGAGGAGAGAGAGTGTCAGGCTGAGTTGAAGATGAGTTGGGGAGTGGGAATGGTGTTGTGGGAGAGAAACTGGGGGCGGGAGGTGTGTGTGTGTGTGGGGGGGGGGGCTGCTGGAGACATGAGCGAAGGAACAGTTAAGAAAAGTGAGGAGGGGGTGAAGGAGGAAGAGGAAGGGGGTAAAACAGTCGTCCTCATCTTAAAATAACTACAACATGTAGGTTCATGCAGAAACAACAGGAGAAACAGTCAGAAAGCGAAACAGTCAGATGGGGGTGGGTGGGGGGGGGGCTGTTTTTTTTTGTTGACTAGTGTTTCGAGCTACTTCTCCAGTCCCCTGTGTGCATCCTCGGCTGAGCAGCCACTGTATTTGGTCTGTGTGAAGTCTGTTTACGTTAGATGTGTGTCTGTCTATCCCAACGTCTGTCTGCCTCTTTGTTTGTCCGCACATATGGTTTATGTGTTGCTCTCTGTGCATTTATACTCTTTGTGTGTGTGGGTGCGTTTGTTCTGTGTGTGCGTTCACATGCTTGCTCTTGGCAGGAGATACAGCACGCACACTGATGATGGAGATCATTAGGAATTTCCTGCAGCTGGGGAGATGGGAGTGTTTTTTCTTTTTTCTTTTTGGGGATGTTGGAGGAGAGGTCAGAGTAAAGGAGAGTGTGGGTGGGTGGGGGGTCTGTGTGTAAGTGCAGCCGTTAGTTGGACTGTCTCTGTTTGACTGACGGGTGTGTGCATGGAGCTGCAGCCCACCAAAGCCCAAAGTTCAGATTTGTTTTTGAAGGTTGCTGCTGGTAATTTGTGTGCAAGCATGCCGGCCCCAGTAGTAGGATATATGTGGATAACATTCCTCGCCCGCTTTGGCACACTAACACACACCTCAAGCTCTAAAACAACTCCAGGTCTGTTAAGTTTGGATGTGCTTAAATTCTAGCTGTTCAGCGTTACTGCCGTTTGGGCTTTAACGCACTGCAGTCAAGGAAAGATCTTAAAACTTCAACTTTTATTTTTACATTTTTATTCTTATTTTGAGTCGAATTAAAACTTTGCACAGTTTGGCTGAATATAAAGTCAATATAGAAAAACTTTCTCCCCACAGTGGGAAGAAAGATAAAGCCTTTAAATCCAACCTGTCAACCAACAGGATCAGTTTAAGATAAAGTCGTAGTACTTAAGATTGGTCTTGGTCTTGAGACCTTTTGACCTTTTGACCTTTTGAAAGTCTCGTCTCGGTCTCAGACAGAGAAACCTCTGAATTTGTTTTCTAGATCAGTCATGGGGATAACACTAAATTGCCTCTGCATTATCTTATCTATTTGTTATCAATAATGTGATTGGATATAAAACGTCCTGCTTCAAATGCAACAAAAAACTTGAAATATTTGCTACTCTTATTGGCTGTCACTCCTCCCTGCCGTCCTTCACACCCACTCCAACAAAGTGAACGCGGGAGACAGGAGATGGAGGAGATGTCAGCACGATCTTTACTGTAGATTTGAAAGGTACCTAAACCACAAAGAGTGGTTTAGGTACAAAAACAGCCTCCAAAAAGAAATGCACAGCAGTATGTAAATTCTGCAATGTAACACTGATGAGACAGCTGGGACCACGTCAACCTTTTATCTCCGCTTAGAAAACAAGCATAAAGAAAGGAAAGTTTAGTGGAAGGTACGCAGTCTGCCTCTAAAGCAAAACCGTTTTTTCATTTCAGACACCCGACTGATCCTGGTCTTGACTTGGTCTCAGCCCCTCAAAGTCTTTGTCTGGTGTCAGTCTTGATACACTCTGATGATATCAAGTTACAATATAGTTTGTGCTTATCTTAAATACGTTTTTTCGTATGTTCTGTAATGCTGCTGTAGTTGAATAACGTTTTTTGTTTTTTTATCCCCAATCGAGTCACATCAGTTTGCATTAATAAGACATTTATATATTCAATTTTTTTCTACTTATTTAGCTCCACATTCAGAGGCCTAGAATTCATGGTTAAGTATTTGATTTGACACTCACACAGTGAGTACTGACATTAAGAGGCCTCTTCAAAGTGATGCTGTTTCATGTCATGTGATGTTTCAATGACAAAGTCAGACAGACGTTTATTACCTGGAACACAACATGACACACTTGTTCCCACAGCAAACACCTCAAGGATGACTTGAGAACAGTTTGTCATCAAGTTGTCAAACAGTTTTGTTGATTTCTTTGTATATCTTCTCTTAATGATTTTCTTTTGGAAGAAAAAGTTGTGCATTGTCGTGTGTCATACGTAGGTTTGAGGCTGTCGGAGCTGCAGGTTGAGAGGCTGATGGTAATTGAGTTTCTGCACAGTGTCACTCAGTCTCTACGGACCCCCCCCCTCGCTCCACCTCTTCCACTCTCTTGGCCTCACATACACTTTCTCCATCTCTCTCTGTTTTATCCCCTCTTCTTCTTATCTGTGTAAACCTCTCTGCGGAGCACCCCCCTCCTCCCCTCACCACCTCTCTATCTCTCTCACTACCTCTCTCTCTCTTTCTCCCTCCCCTCCATGTCCCCCTCCCTTACCCCCCTGCTTGTTTCGGTGCTGCTGCCTGTCTCTTAGCAACAACTGCACACCCGTTAGAGCTCAGTGAGTGCTTTTACAAACACACCCAGGAAGACACACACTCACACGTGCACTCGCAGAGACACACATGCGTGGTCTCTCTCTCTCTCTCTCTCTCTCTCTCTCTCTCTCTCTCTCTCTCTCTCTCTCACACACAAACACACACTCACACACACACACACACACACACACACACACACACACACACACACACACACACACACACACACACACACACACACACACACGCACACAGACACACAGGGTCTAGTTCCTCATTGAGGGTTGCTGCTGGCAGGCCTGTGAGTCTGTAAGCCTTTGTGGCAGTGAGATAGATGGTGAGAGAATAGATATGCTGTACAGCTACCATGTACAGAATGATTGTTCCTTTCAGACTATGCACAACAGGGCAACTGCCCAAACTGGAAAATGACAAGTTCCCATCTCTGATTTCCCACTGGCATCTGCGCACATACACGCTGTGGCGCGTTGTGTTGCCTTCCCTGTGAGCGCATAACAGCACCAAAAACTTTTACGTGCAGATAATAAATATATAAGATAAAAGATTTTTTTGAAACAGTAGTCATAGGAGAGGTGCTCTTTGTGAGACAGATTCAACAGCTCATCATGTGGGAGCAGCGCACAACATTGGCTGTTCTCACAGAGACAATGCTACGCCACTGAGCCATTCACAGTAAAATGCACCAAAACGCATTTGCTACGTATGACGATGAATATATTGGAATGGCAGCTGATGGATGCCAGGAGTGTTTGCTTAAACAATGAATCATAGTGGGAGCAGTTGATTGGCTGGTATCTAAGCTCTGTCAGAATACCCCCCGCCGAGCACAGTAGAGAGATATTTGCATGCGTGTCTTTGTTTTGTGTGTGATCGTGCATGACTATATGTGTGTCTGCGTGCGTTTGTGGCATGTATGTCTTTATGTGCAAATCGGTGTGTGGAGCGTGTGGGAGGATGAAGCTGTGGGGGCAAATTTGCATGTGTCTTTGTGTGTCTGTGAGTGACAGGGCGCGCATGTATGTGTTAGCACATGTGCAGCAATGTTTAATTAAAGCATGTGTTCTTCTCCCTTCTCTCTCATACACCGGTCAGATGGAGCCTTAATTAAGGAATGCTGTTAATTAGACGAGAGAGAAAGTGAGAACGAGAGAGAAGAGAGGCAGGGAGAACAGCACTGGGCACAAGAGAGAATGGGTGAGGGGGTTAAAGAAAGAATGTGTTGTGTGTGTGTTCATCTCCATGTGTGTTTGTCCTAATTGTGTCATTCCTCAGAGCAGCAGAACTCTGAGGTTGGTCCGCTCCATGTGTGCAGCCCTAAACTCTTCTACAGCAAATCTCTCATACTCCTCCTCCTCCTCCTTCTCCTTCTCTACCGTTTCTCCCGCTCGCCTCCTTCAACTTTTTCTCCCTTCTTTTGTTTTTCTTAAATCTGTCTGCCTCTGCCCAATTTACCATCCTTTCCTTGTCTCAATCACGTCTTTCCCCTCTCTGCACTTCTTCTGTCTCTCGCCCTCTTTCATACTTTCTCACCCACACTTGCACTTATCGTGTCTTTTACCCCCTCCCCTCCTTTCCTTGTCCCACTCTTTCTTTCTCTCTCACTCTCTGTCCCCCCCCTCCCCCTCCTAATCTGGACCATATGTTCGAGAGGGAGGCAGAGTGATCTGAGGATGGACACGATTGGGTTGTATGTGCAGAGTGTGGTACAGTGTTGTAGCCAACCGTGCGTGTATATGCGTGCATTTTTTGTGTTTGTGTTTGAATGTGTGCATGCATGCAGTCATGTGTGAGTCCGATAGCAGATTTCATAGGACTTGTGTGTGTGTTCTGGCAGTCTGTACTTCCATTTCCCCTCTGCTCCGGGTTTCAATAATCCCTCTATAGTTCCTGTCCCTCTGTCACCTTCATCTCTCCATCCTCTCAACACCTCTATTCATCACCTCTCTGCTTCCCCCTGGTGGCTGCGATTATTCACACATTCTTGTTGCACCCTCCAAGTCTAGTGCTTTGTAATGTATTTCAATAGTTTTGGCGATATGTGGCATGCTGTATGAGTTTGTGTGCTTTTTTTTTTACCACTACTGAACTGCTGATTGTAAATTTTGAATTTTTACAACATGTACATCGGGGAGAAAAAAATGCACAAATGCACGATTTTGTGAACATGTTCTTCATCATGTAGTGATGATCCTCAGTGTTTGTTATGGAGAACATTGAAATTTCCACAGAATAGCTGAAGTGGCACTGCTTTACATGTGTACATTCAATCTGCTGGGACACATTGAAATGAATTACTAACCACAATTAGAGTTTAAAAATATGTATTGCAAGTCATCCTCCCCAAAATAAAAGCGTCTGATGTGAGATGGTGCAGCCCTCACCAAAATACTGATTATAGTCTGGTCTGATGATGCATGCTGTGACATCATGTTCTAATCTCTTATTCTCTTTTTCTCTCTGCTCCACCCTCCTCCTCACCCCTTACTTTTTCTATCTCGCCCCCCACCACTCACTATTTCTCCCACTTTTTTCAACACACTATCCCTTCCCCCGTCTGTCTGTCTGTCTGTCTCTGTCTCTCTCTCTAGCAACCATGGGCAAAAGACAGGAGCAGAGGGGTGAGCGAGAAGTATGCGAGCACTCCACTGCAGTATTGATGACCCAATGATCCCCTGCAGAACAGAGCCAGTCAGGCAGACAGAGTGAGGCTCAACTCAGAATCAAAATCAGAATCAGCGCCACAACCATTCGGTAAAAGCGGGGTATGAATGGTGAACGTAATCTAATGTTGTAATTCTGCTGCGTGGGCGGCACAGTTAATAGAATAGAGTGCGTTACGAATTAACTGTATGGCCCATTGCCAAAAAATCTATCACACAGCCACAATTTCATCTGTGCTGCAAATGTTAGATTTTTATTTCTATAGTGTTTGATGACCACTATATATGTAGCAGCAAGGAGTTTAGATGAAATGTCTAAAATGCAACAAGAAAATGTTAACATATTTGTGGACTTCCCATCCAGTTGATATTGTTTTTATAATATATTAGAATATAATGTTTTTGACCATATTGTTTTTATTTCTGTCCTCAGGTCACTGAATCATCTTTCCTGTTGTTAGAGGAAGACACTTACAAGCAAGAAACACACATTTTTATACATCAGAAAAAAATCCCTCTTTCCTCCCTCAGCACCAGGAAGACTGTCCACTGAATGAGTGGTTTGTCAGATCACCTACATTCCAGCCAAACTGGGGCTCCAGTAGGCTGTGGTGGGACGCAAGCAGAGGAAAAAGCGTGTGTGGGGGACCTGGAGGGGCTGGCAGGGCCAGAGCTCTGGTCAAGGGAACTCGGGCTCCAGGAGGGGTCCCAGGATCCCTCTAAAAATGGACTGGCACCGGTGACCTCCGACCCCTTTCCCTCCTCTCCTTCAGCCCTGGCGAACGGCCTCCGTCAACAAAGAAGGCTGGGGCACAGCAACTGCCCGCGCAGGCAGACGGAGACTCACACTACCGCTGAGACACCTACATTTGCAGAGACACTCGGGGACATGCAAACGCACATAGACCCAGATGTGCACGCACAGGCTGTCTCACAAGCGCACATGGATAATTGTGGACACATGGAAAACAACCCACTTACGGGTTCTGTGGGACGGGAACGCTCCAGGACTCTCACACCAGAGGCCATACACACAACCTCACCTCAACCCATGTCTTTGGAACTTGGCAATCATCCTGCCTCCACCAATCAGAGGGCTGCCCCCGTCCTCACTGCAGAGACAGACAACCCCTCAACCTTTTGTCCGGTCCCTATTGGTCCAAACCCGAACACAGGCTCCTCTCCTCTTCCTGTGGAGGCAGAGAAGAAGTATGCACTCCGCAGCTCTGGGCGGCCTCGCTTTCCGTGTCACCTCCGCAAATCCTCCCGCCTCCGCCGAAGCTTAGAGGATGGGGAGAAGAGAGCAGGACGGGAGAGGGGAGTAGAGGAGGAGGATGAAGTATTGGAGGAGAAGATCTGGAGGGTTAAAGAGGAGGAGGTGGCTGTTGGAGAGAAAGAAGAGCATGTGGAGGCTGTTCTCCCCATGGCTCCCTGCCCTACAGAGATTGCTCTTGCACTAACTGTACCCAAACCTGCATCTAAAGCTATACCTAAACCTGGGCCAAAACTTGGGCATAAACCTGGACCTAAATCCAGATCTAGGCCTGCACCAAAATCGGTCCATAAAGCAGCTCCCAAAAGTGTGAAACAGCGTCAGGCAGCACGTTCTATGGCTCACTGTGCTACCCCTCATCTCCCATTTGCAAACACATCCACCATCGCTGCACCTCTAACTGTGAAGCAGGAGCCTGTTGCAGAGTCGGGGCAATCCCCTCTCAAAAACAAGAGACGTGGACGTTTTGTAGGTGTAAGTTAATTTATTGTTACATATCATTGTAGTTACTGCTCTGACATAACACACAGTGCCATTCCATGTATGAAATAGATGTTTATACAATTTACAGTTGCTTATGTCCCATTCTGGTTTCTGCTTTACAGGTGAGGAAGATTGTTGTCAAGGTGGCTCGCATTCCTGTCAGCCTCAGCCGCCGACAGAAGAGCTACAAGATTTCCAATTTGGAGACAGTAACAGGGCCAGAAAAGGGCAATGATGGCGGCCTGGAGGGCTCAGAGGTAGTTCGAGAGCCGACGGCACTTCTTCGAATGAAGAACAATGGGAAGAGTGTTATGGTGATGTTCCCTCCTGGAGAACTACCGGTTATTCTCAAACGCAGACGGGGACGACCACCTAAACAGGCTCTGCCCGTAATACCGGGAGAGCTTCCGAATGCCGTGAATGCTGGTGGTAATGCAGACCCGCCCAAGAAGCCCCAGAGGCGGCGTCGGGCTAAACTCCCTTGCCCCTATCCATCGTATGTCAATGATACTAATGATGTGAAAACAGAGTATGGAGATGTTCTGTCCAAATTGGCCTTTTTGAACCGCCAGCCCCCTGCCACTGGCCGCTGCTCTCCCCCGCGCTGCTGGACACCCAGTGAGCCTGAAAGCTTTCATACCCCCTTGGAAAATCCTGGGATATCCACCCTGCTCCACAAGCTCACTGGGTATAGACGCCCCCGGGGGGGCAGAGGAGGGGGCACTGGAAGAGGTGGAGCAGGAGCAGGGGGGATTGGGGGCAGTGAGCGCAATAAGAGCACATTCAGTGACTTCTTTGAAACCATTGGCAAGAAGCAGAAACCGAGCCCCTTGTCTGAGCATGGATTACCTAAGAAAAGGGGAAAGGGTGCAGGTGGGAGGGGAGGGGGAATCGTAGGCACTGAGTCTGGGGGAGATAAAATAGTCAAGAAGAGACGTGTGAGAAAAAATGGTGCATTTAAAGGGGTGGGGATGTCGATGGGGCAGGACTGGCCCAATGGGGCAGGTGGCTGGGGGGAGGGGGGTATGGACAAGGAGAAAGGTTTGGGTGGGTATCAGCTCACAGGATCTCCAAGGGGAGGCTTTTCCTCCTGTGACGTTGGAAGGGGAGGAGCTTACAGCAGTCACGGAGGTAGCAGAGGGGTGGGGCCAGCCGGGGAGGACTCACAAAGCCTGTTTGCTGGATATTTCCGGTCACTCCTCGACTCAGATGATTCCTCAGACCTGTTGGACATCTCCTCCTCGCAGTCAGACCCCCGAAAAGCTTCATCCACCGCTGGTTATGAGCCATCCAGTCCAGCTGCAAGTCACAGCTGGTCCCCTGCGTTCCCCAAGTGGAGCTCCAAGGGTGCAAGTTCTGGGGTGGAAGGTTCGTCCCAGACCCATTGCTCCTCAGCCAGGCCTCCATACAGCTATGGCAGCCTGGCCCAAACATCCCCCACCACTTCTACCTATCCCAAATCCACTCCTCCATCTCTCTCACACTCTCCTAGCTCCCCCCATCCCGCCTCTTTTGGCCACTACTCATCTGGCTACTCCTCCTCTTCTCCTGCAGTGCCACAGAGACCCTCAGATTGCAGCTTTGCGTATGGATCTGGACACAACAGTGGCAAGGCCTCCACTGTTGGTCAAATGGGTTATTCTAGCTACCAGGCGGCAGCCAAGCGAGGCTACAGTGGATATCCTGCAGCAGGTCATCCCTCCATGTTGCGGGGGGAGTCGGCAGGACCCACATCACCAGGAGGAGGATACATGTCTGTGGCCAAAAGTAGCCCCTTCAGCTCCTCTCCAGAAGGTTTCAAACAGTACAACGCCAATCAGTGGAGCTACAGGTAAATCACTTGTGTGCCCTGGCATTACAAATAAAGCTCAAAAAGTCATACAAATAATTCAAGAAATTTCAAATTGCCTTTTCACACATAATCTGACTTTTTTCTTTAATTATTAATAAAGGATTAAATATTTTTAGTCCAGCCACAGCAGGATCAAAGAGATATGAATTACGTAATATAAATATTTCACTCAAGCACATAATTTTCATTTTTAACCTTGCACTGTATTATTCCAGCTAGTAATCTATCAGAACAGTTACTAACAGTTTCCTCTGCAGGTTTGTCTTACTGATTGGTGAAACTGCAACAAAGAGCAGTGGAAATTCAAATATCTGCACACATAAGCGCACACATTTTCCTCAAGTGCACTTAATAATTTGTGTTGCTATATTTATATTTCTTTTTCAGACAAGGTTACTTGGGCTGGTCAACAGACAGTTTTGGGCCTCAGTATCACGGCTACAGTGAGTATGGCTCCAATGAGTCCAAAGACATCTTGGATATCTCAAACTACACCCCCCAGAAGGCCAAGCGTCAACCTTTTCCTGAAAGTCTATCAGAATCCTCCTCTGACTCGTCACATCTTGGCTCTGCAGCCACTGGTAGTGGACCTAGCTCCACATGTGGCACCTACAAACTGAATGAGGCTACGTCTAATAGTGGAGAGGGGGGTCAATCAAGTCTGTCCAGCCTGGAGAAGCTGATGATGGACTGGCATGAGAGTGCTTCTGGGCCCTCGTATAACTGGAGCCAGAACGTCCTCTTCCAGGGCGCGGGAACCAGCAAACCCGGCCGGGGTCGAAGGAAACGGACTGAGCCACAAGTAGAAAAAGAAGGAGGTTCTGCTTTACACTCTGATTCCCCATCCAGTCCCTCCCCAACACCCACTCCTGGACCTAAGCGGGGAGGCGTTGGAGGACGGGGCAGAGGGTCTAGAGGCGGCAGAGGGGGTTTGTCTCCATGCCAGAGAGAGCGGCCTTCAGGGGCCAAAGGCAGGGGCAAGGCTGCCTCTTCATCTGGAGCAGCGACTGCCGGAGGTCCAGAGGGGTCCGGGCTGTTCCAGGAGGGTCTGGACTATTACAGTGGAGACAGTAGTAGCCTCTCTCCCCTGGCCACTCCCAATCCTGCACCACCTTCCAGCTACCTCCAGGACCCCTGTGAGTACCCCTCCCCTTATTCTGCCCACCCCTCCACACCCTCTTCTGAGGAGCGATATCCAGCCTTATACCCTGGAGAATCCTCTTCGTCCCTCTCACCCAGTGTCTCATCTCCCCCGTACCCTCCCAAGCCTACCCCTCCTCCCCCCAGTCTTATCACCCTGTCCCCTCCAGGACATTCTCCCCCTCCTGCTCTCCCTCGCCCCGGATAACACCCCTCTGCGCCACGGCGCTGAGTCCCTCACATCGCCCCCTCCAAAAGACCCACAGTTCTCCCAGTATGACTCTCCCAGCTACTGCAGCTCCCCCTACTGGTACGGACAGACGTCGCACAGCGGCAGCCCCAGCCCGCACTCGCACAGCACACACTCAAACACAGCCGCGCACACACACAGCAACCCGCACACAAGCCCTCACGGAAACACACACGGAAATCAGCTCGCAAGCCCAAACGCGAACACACACACACACATGATACCGACCCTCCATGACACACACCATCACAACGCGCAGCCCCACAGCAACACCCATCCCACCTCACTGCTCCAGAGCAGCCCCCTCTCCCACTCAAACCCCCACACCAACAATCAGCCCCACCACAATACACACACCAACCCCAACTCTCACCTAGCCAGCCACACACACTCCAACCCCAGTACCAGCCTCCACTCCCACTCCACACCTGTGCTTTATGAGGAGTGCAGCCCTCCCTCGACCTTGCCCTCCCACAAGCGGGATCTGACCCCCCACGCTATGAGCACAGGCCACCGCCAGGGCCCCTTGCCTAACTCCCCATACCCCAAACCTCCCCTGGACTCCTCGCCCCATCAGGAGGACACTGGTGGCTACTCCTTGTCCCACCAATCCTACCAGGGCATTGGACACCGCTACCCCTCCCAAGCGGCTCAGGGAGGCGGGGTGCTGTGCCAGCTCCTGGACACAGCCAATGACGACAGCTTCAGCGTCACCAGCCTGTAACAGCAGGTCAGTTTATTTAACTTAGGCACCCACAATAAGGCCAAACCCAAAGCTACATGTCAAAAAGAGTGCCTGATTACTGATGAGACCATACTTTTGTTTTGAAAGCAGTTCATTAATCAATATTTAATTGGACATTAAAGAAAAGTTTAAAAAAAATATTTACATATGTATTAATCCATTAACAGATACACCAAATTGTAAAGCTTATCATAACTATATGTTTAACTGCAAGATGAAGCACTGAAATATTTTACTAAACACCCTGATCTAATTGGAATATAGAAAGGTATGGATAAATAACATTTATTAATAGCTTTTGCCAGACTTCCAGGTACCACTAGGTATTCTCTAGGTCCATATTTGAAAATTCTTGTTTATTTAATGGAAGTTAATGGTGGATGTGTTTCATGGTATTTTGTGTCTCAAAACATGTTCAAGTGGAAGTAAACTCTTAAGTTGCAGTACAAATATATAAATCAATAAAAGTAGAGTAGAACAACAACGACACAACAGTGCACACGTAGGTTAACGCATTACTTTAAGATTAAAAGCAAACATTTAAAAGATTGGTTTCACTTACAGTCAAGTATATTTGCAATGACTGATGATAAAATAGTGTCAAGGTTCAACTCATTGTATGCTTTTCTTTTTACAAATGTCAGAAATACAATAGTCACATATAACTCAATCTCTCTTCCCCTCTTTCTCTCTCCCCCTGTTTTTTCTTTCAGGTGCACTCAATCCAAGCTTTTACAGATTTGCAAACGTTTTTTGTTTTCTTTTCCTTTTTTTGTTAAGGAGACTTCTTTGTGTGAGTTTGTGAAATGAAGGGTGAGAATTTAGCTGCCAGCTTTGGACAGTAAAGCTTTAAATTCTCCAGCATTGACAATCAAGATCAACTGCAATTTAAACACCCAAGCATGCACACACACACACACACACACAGAAACAGACACACACAAACACGCATGTGCAGATTATTACACTACCTATACATGGACACATAAAGTCATACATGTGAACACTCACTCCCACTCTGTGCTGGAAAGAGGGGATGGCCACGAGGAGCTGACAGATGAATCCCAGACGCTGATGGACAGAAACAAACCTATTTCCTCACTCCTTCAAGTCCTGCTGTGATACATAGAGGACTCAGTTTCCCAGAAGTCTGTATCTCGCCAAATCTTTCTGGTCCTGTTCTGTACATCTACAATATGGACAATCACACAACTCTCTCTCTCTTTCTGTTTCTTTCACCTTTTCACTCTTAACCCTCCCATCCTCTGCTAAACCAGCAACTATGTTCTGCACTCGACCTTCACTAACTCTGCATTTCTGTCTTGTGCCCAAACGTGAACGGCATCTGAGCCCAAATCAACTTTTTAAATACCATGAGCCTAGCAAATGTCCCGCTATGTGCACTCCTTGTGTTGTGTCCCATAAGAGAAAAATGGACTGAACCAGTTTCTGCTCTTGAAATACCAGCATCTGTACATATGACTCCAGCTCCAAGCCAGAGGCCCCCCTCTTCATTTTGAGGGTCCGTCATCAACATGCTCTGCTCAGCGTTCTGCCATGGTTTCCCTGCTCTTGGGGGGGGGAGAGCGGACTGCGGCATGGAGACCCAACATCCTGTGTTTTGCTGTTTTAACTACAAGGGAAAGAGACATTGAAATCACACAATGGCCCCAAAGAGACTCTTGTTTTCTGTGTGCGAATGTGAGACTAAGGAGGGTGTTTGCGTGACTGCAGTAATGCATGTACTTGTGTGTGTGTGTGTGCATTTATGTTTGTGTGAGTGTGTGTGCGTGCCTGTGGGGTCAAAAGGAGTGACGCTCCCCAGCACCAAAGTCTTGGCGGGGTCTCATTCTTTCGTTCACTCTCTCCCTTTCTTTTTTCTGTGGTCTTGTGTTGTTTGGTGGTTTTTGTGATGAAAAAAATTGTATATCTGTCTGTTACATATCATGTACGTATCTGAGGTGCAAAATATTTAAATACACATTCTGTTCTTGCCATTGGTAATCTTGTCTATAGCATACTGCTTCTTTAAGAGATTATCAGGAGGTGTGAGGATGTTTGTGTGTTTCTATGGTGTGTGTGTGTGTGTGTGTGTGTGTTTTAGAGCCTCCCTGAGTA
Source organism: Anoplopoma fimbria (assembly GCF_027596085.1). Classification (NCBI taxonomy): domain Eukaryota; kingdom Metazoa; phylum Chordata; class Actinopteri; order Perciformes; family Anoplopomatidae; genus Anoplopoma; species Anoplopoma fimbria. The sequence continues at coordinate 3,987,003 of NC_072458.1, read as the reverse complement.
TTGGGTTTTGCCCAGGCTGTCTGGGACTGGGAGCGAGAGAGTTCAGTCAAGGACACAATTCGACAGGGAGTAAAAGGGAGGGGAGGAGAGGAATGGATGGTGGGGAGGGGAGGATGTGTTGGAGGGGAAATAAAAGAAACCAGACTGAGGAAATCAGAAAAATAGTGTCGGAGAGGTCCTAAAGCCACTGAAACAAAATGTACAAATATGTACTGTTTCAAAAATACTTCCAAATAAGGAAATGGCGTAACAGTGTAAAGGCTGGTGGTAGCACAGAGCTCACAGCAAGGGATCCCATGCTCATTTCATGTCCTCATGGGGAAACTTGCTATAAAAGAGCAAATATTATACATCTGCAGCTTGTGTGTATGCATGTGCGTGCCAGACAGACAGAGAGAGTGGGAGGGAAAGAAAGCAGATGGGGGGAGTTTACTGGCTGCATATTGTGTACAGTTTGTCAACAGGCTGACTAAATAGACTCAGACATGGATGGAGGAAATGTGTTTGCTGTGACATTCCACTGTATGGTGGAAGGGAACACACACTGTCAACAGCGCTACATGACAGGCAGACAGGAAGAAGGTGCAGACTTTTCTTTTGTGGGCTACTATACATAAAAAGCAGCATTTCATTCAAATACAAAAAACATTTCGGTGGAGAAATTTAAACAAACTTACAGCAGACTTACCCAATTTCTCAATCAGCGGTAAAAGTATTCAGATCTTTTACTTGCATAAGTAAAAGTAGAAACCACAATGTAAGAATACGCTTTCTCCATCACAAGCAAAAGTCCTGCATTCAAAATACATTTTTAATAAAAGTTGTATCCCCAAAATGTAGCTACTTAAAGGAAAGTAGGCCTAAAAATGCTATTATAGCAGAAGGCTCCCTTGATCCAATTATCTTAATGTAGGCCGAGCTGGTCAAGAGGCTGCACATTTTGACAGCTTAATGTTGTATAGCCTAGAACCATTTATCTTATTTTGTAAACTAATCATTACATTACATTATTACATTACAGTCATTTAGCAGACGCTTTTATCCAAAGCGACTTATAACAAGAAGTGTATTCAACATAGGTATTCAAGAGAACTACTAGTCACCAGAAGTCATAAGTGCATCTCCTTTCTTAAACAAGCATCTTAAAGCATAAACCAGAGCAAAAGTACAGTGCAGAAACAAACTAATACCAATATAATAAGTGCTAAGTGGAAGGTTATCATAAGTTTAGGAGTTAGTCAGTCTATGCAAAAACATGAATCTCCTAAGTAACAAATATGTCTAGTTGCGCTATATTTTCCACTGATATGGAGCTGGGTAGAAGTAAAGATGACCTCAACACTGTTAAGTAGTTCTCTCTTTGAGTAAAGGTACATAGTTACAGGTCACAAGCAGTGACTGTACTCAATGTTTGCTTCATCAATAATATCACTAATTCAAATATTAGTAACAATGATAAAATAAGTGATACTGGTTAGAATTGCATGTGTGTCGCTTGGCAACAGCTTTCTCAATCATCTACCAGCTTAACTTGAATCTACATTAGAACAGGAGTTTTAATTTTGAGCCTTTCATTTCTGGTGAGAGGTTTTTTCAATGTATGACCCAGTAGGGGTTTGTTAAATCAACATTTAGGCTTATTTGAAACTGTATGAGGTATTTATGGGGCCAAATAAAAGCGACATTCACTGTGTCAACAAGGCCACCGTTGACCAAGGAATGTGCTTCGTCATCACATGTTTCCCCTGGGGGGTCAGAGGAGGAGGAGAAGGAGGAAAGGGGAGGAGGGGAGTTCTCAGCAGGGACTTTCCTCAATTGCCCTGCTGAAAAAGTTGAATTCCAGGGCACGTCGGAGGAGGTATGCGGGGCTGTGCGCGGCGGTGCGGTCGTGGTGGTCCTCACCTCTCGGGACTACTTCTTCTTTTAACCCCACCGGTCCTCTTAGCGCTGCAGCTCCTCGTCGTCGGACCACGGCTACCTGGAACCGGGAGGGAGGGGGCGGAGCAAGAGGTTGCCTTTTCCGTTATCAGCATCGAACCGGACAGGAACTCACGGGGATCCCCGTCCCGGCGTCCGGAGGAGGAGGAGGAGGAGGAGGAGGAGGAGAAGCAGGTAGAGGTGGAAGATGGGGAGAGAAGGGAGCTGGCACTGTATGAGGATGAGAACGAGATGCACTCTCGCCAGGTATAACACCAACATTTAATTGTAATATTTCTGAATTACATTAGCCCATTGCCACAAATGGCAATACATTTTTTTGTCTTCACCTACAGTTCATATTGAATATTTTGTGAAACTATTTACTCACATCCAATTTGATGCTATATTGTGTAGCTTAAAGCCAATTAAACCTAAATTAAAATACACTGAATTTAGAACTGAGAGTAAGTAGAAGACAAGATAATGTCATTTAAAAAAAACTGCTCGGTTTATAAATAAAGAAGGCTGCTGCTGTGGTTTACTCATCCAGATTATTCATTATGCTGGGTCAGTGTGTGAATAGCTCTATGCAACAGGTGAGGGCAGAGGGTGAGCACAGGACTGACCCCAGACCAGAGGGAGGTGACAGCTGTTCTCTCTTTTCCTTTGTGTGTGTGTGTGTGTGTGTGTGTGTTTGTGTGTGTGTGTGTGTGTGTGTGTGTGTGTGTGTGTGTGTGGGGGGGGGTTAATCTGTCCTCTCTTTACCTCAAACTCCTCACCCTCACTCCTAACACTCCTCACCCCCTCTCTCTTTCATTCTCTTTTTCTCTCACTGTCTCTTTTCCTGCCCAAGGCTAAACTCTCTGACTCATTCTAGTGAATCATCAAACCCCCCTCACACACACACACACACACACACACACACACACACACACACACACACACACACACACACACACACACACACACACACACACACACACACACACACACATACACAGTCCCTGCTGAGGTTACCATCGTGACCACATGGTTCAGAGTGAGTTGGGTGGGGGGGGGGCTGTGTGTGTGTGTGTGTGTGTGTGTGTGTGTGTGTGTGTGTGTGTGTGTGTGTGTGTGTGTGTGTGTGTGTGTTACAGTGCCTCAGGCAAATATGTTACCAGCAGGACTGAGGTCAGAGGCTGTGACCTGCCTGCTCAGCACTCACACCTGGGGCAGGGGGGGCAGCAAACGGACACACTCACACACATTACTGACATTCCTATTCATTATTTAGGACCTTTACAAATTCCCATAAATATGTTGGCATTCCTTGCACAGTATCAATATATTGATATGTGTTGTGTGCATCCTCCCAGATGGGACCCAGAACTCTGGAGGAGCAGCCGTGGGTGGCAGGCGAGCCGTCCTTCACTGCAGAACTCAATCGTATCATCACGTATATTACCAGGCCACAGGTAGGCTACACAAAACATCACTTAAAGCACAGTAGTGCTGTCAATGTCTGAAATGTCTGAATGCACTTTTAAAGGCCACTTACCGTATTTTCCGCACTATAAGGCGCACTTAAAAGCCTTTAATTTTCTCAAAAAACGACAGTGCGCCTTATAATCCGGAGCGCTTTATATATGGATTAATTCTGGTTGTGCTTACTGACCTCGAAGCGGTTTTGTGTGGTACACGGCGCTCTGTCAACATGTTTTAGTAGACTTAGTAAACTACAAAGAAACCGCAGCAGCATCACGGCCACCGTAGTCAGGAGCGTCAGATTGAATGGGAGCGGAGTAATACACACTGTGCTTCACCATCACATTATCACATTACAGTGTGTGTATAAGGTTCACCATCACATCACAGTGTGTGTGTATAAGGTTCACCATCATATTACAGTGTGTGTGTGTATAAGGTTCACCATCACATTACAGTGTGTGTGTATAAGGTTCACCATCATATTACAGTGTGTGTGTATAAGGTTCACCATCACATTACAGTGTGTGTGTATAAGGTTCACCATCATATTACAGTGTGTGTGTATAAGGTTCACCATCATATTACAGTGTGTGTGTATAAGGACCCCAACATGGCTCCTGTCAAGAGACACGTTTACGACGCGGACTGAACACTCAAGGCTGTCAGTCACGCAGTAGAACATGGGAATAGAGCAGCTGCGAGAGAATGTGTTTTATATGTATGAACAAATGTCTCAATAAAGTTATTGAATTAAAAAAAAAAATCTACCCGGCATGCAATGCGCGTGATGATCGAACCTATTTCCATCCGGGTGCTCCGGTCACGGGATTCTACCGAGAATGCTCCTCTAGCTCCCGGACGGCTAAAACCTCCTCTAGCTCTGCTAGCTAGAGGAGGTTGAGCCGAAACCGGTCCAAATGAACCATACCGTGAAAAAACACCGGTAAATCCGAAAATAAAACCGGTATACAGGAGGATGAGCCGTCCAGTCAAACATCCGTGAAAAATCATGACATAACGTCACTGCAAACTACTGTGACAAACAAGAATAAAACATTAAATAAAGAGAATAAAACATTAAATAAAGAGAATAAAACATTAAATAAATAAAACATTAAATAAAGAAAATAAAACATTAAATAAAAGAATAAAACATTAAATCAAGAAAATGAAACATTAAATAAAAAATGAAACATAAATAAATAAAACAATAAAACATTAAATAAAGAGAATAAAACATTAAATAAATAAAACATTAAATAAAGAGAATGAAACATAAAATAAAGAGAATAAAACATAAAATAAAGAGAATAAAACATTAAATAAAGAGAATAAAACATTAAATAAAGAAAATGAAACATTAAATAAAGAGAATAAAACATTAAATAAATTAAATAAAGATAATAGATGATATTGCAGCCTTCGTGGCATCAACTTAAGATCTTAAAAATAAGAAATTGAAAATTTAAATATATACATTTATATATATAAATATATTGTGTTTTATATGTATGAACAAATGTCTCAATAAAGTTATTGAATTTAAAAAAAATATATATATATATATATTATATATGAAAAAAGATCGAAAATAGACCATTCATTGACAGTGCGCCTTATAATCCAGTGCGCCCTATAGTGCGGAAAATACGGTATATCATAAACATTACATAACACAATTCGAACAATTCTTTATTGTATTTAATGTAAATGGCATATTTTAACTGTGTGAAACTGATGCATTTTGTTAAAATGGAAAAAGGAATCACTGATCTAATATAATCGGCCCTCCCTGTAGGTCTCAAGAATACACTCTGGCCAACTAGGGATCTACAGATACTGTAGCCAAGAGCCATATCTTGCCAAGCCCTAAAAGTAATCAATATAAACTTCACTTTTTCAACTACTTCACTTCTTCAACTGCAGACTTCCTGTGTGGGGGTTAACATAGCAGTAATATGATCAGTCAGGCGCTGTCAGTATCCTGGCAGCAGATTTCTGCAAAATCTGAAGCCAGTGAGGACTTTCCGTTCCAGACTAGAAAACTCCCAAACAAGAGTTAAACCTTATGTAACACCAGGTGCTGGGGGACTGGGAAGAAAACGTTTTAAACCAAGTATATTGTGTTGATTTCGCTCCCTAATTATTCAATAACTTCAAGAAGTTGCGATGGCTCTCAAAGCTACTTTAGTTAATAATTATCATCATAGTTACTTAATATTACTTAATACATCTCATGTGACCCTCTCCTCTCCTGTCCATCTCCAGCTGAACTGCTCCAGGGTTTTGTCTCCAGGTCAGGCTCAGGCATCACACCCCCTGCTGATTCACCCCACTGGCTGCTGTGTGCTGAGGACTGGCTCTTTCCAGCTGCAGACGGGCCGTGTGTTGCATACTCTTTTAGGTGTGCCCATATGTCTGTACAGTGTCCATGTGTCTGTGCATGTGCTGTGATGCTTGTGCATTCAACTTGCTGGCAGAATTGGAATAAACAGTGCAATGCATATTTAATCATGCATGCAATAATCTTCAAACCACTTTTGTTCTCCCTTGCCTCTCTTTCTTATCTTTTTGTTGTTATTTCTTGCTGTCTCTCTAGTATGGATGGGTTGGATGCAGATTTTCTAAAGACTGTGTCAGGGCTGGGATGTGAAGTCCACAGTTTTGATCCGAGCAGCTCCAGCGCATCTGGCGATCACCGTGGCAACCGTTTGGCCAGCAACCATGGTGATGGAGGCGTGGTCAGCCAGCACAAGATGTGGCTGGAGTGGCGAGCTCCAAGGAGGCGCAAGCAGAAGACAAGAGGCAACCTGGGTGGTGTTTCTCAAACACTGGCAGACATCATGGCATCTCTGGGACATCACACAGTAAGACACACACAGACACACACACACATATCCACACACACATACACACAGACATTTGGAGAAAGAGTGCCGAATAAACATACCTTAGAGTCTTTTCACCCCATCACACCCAGAAAGCTCTCTTACTTGTATGTAACCATAGCAACAGGGCTCTGCGCCATCCCTGGCTGCCATGGCAACAATTTAAGTAAGTGAATCACACACTGGCCAAGTTACATCCTGCAACCACAAGAGGGAACCACATACCTACAGTTTGAGTATGTGTGGGTTGACTTTATAATAAGTAATGCTTCTATTTATGGAATTTTCATTCAGTATTTGGATTTACTGATTAAGTCTTCGTCTCCAAACATACAGGCATGCTATGGAAAGCAGTAAGCCTTACACAAAATAAAAAACTAAACAAATTGTTATTATTAAAAATGCAGACAGATGACATTGTGCTGAATATGGACACCATTTACAACAAACGTTTCTCTTTCAATTACAACAACAACAGATGCCTTTTTCTTACCATTCTTATATTGAAATTTGAAAAGTAATTTGTAAAAAACTATGTATTATGTTTATTTTGAATACATAATGTTGCAGTGCTACAGTACAATACTGAATGTCTTGTATTTTTTCTATAATCTCTATTCAATAGGTTCATTTCCTGTATGCTGACCTGCTAAGTGCTGAGTGGCGAGTTTTCCAGAACTGGATTGAGATGGGAACTCTGCAGAGTGTTCATCATCTGGTTGCATCAGTTCACCTGCAATGGGCCGGATTTGAGGTGGGCGGAACCAATGAGGAGATACTCCGCTATTGGTTCAGTGTCCTACAGGGTCTCCAAGCTTCTGGACTCAAGCTGGTCCACAGCTCTGCAGGAGAGGGTCACAGTGTCCTAAAACAGACAGTAGCAAATGGTCACAGCTCCTACACACTCAGTTGGGCCAACACAAGGCGATGACACATGAATGAACATAGGTGAACACACGCATGACCAGACATTGTTGATGGCCTCAAACAAGAAGGAAAAGGTCAAAATAGTTGGTGTTTCCCCCCCCCTGCCATTTTAGGCAAACACAGTTCTTAACATGACATCTCCCTCTAGTGGAGCTGAAAGGACCTGCCTTTATATGGCTCCAGCCTCAGAGGAAACACTGTCGCCTAATTTGACCAAATATGGACCAGAAGGTGGGCTTTCCGGTTTAATTGGGCAATAGTGTAACAATATCATAATTGGACGTACAAATCTTATTTTATCTCATTTGGAACATAACAAAACAGCAGATATATATAAATTGCAGGAATTGTTGGATGTTGTCTTAATTTGTTCTTAATATCAAACAGCTGTCTGGCAAGTACCAACACATTTTTTTTTCTTTTTCTTTTCTTCTTTATTTTCTGTTGAGTGATTTATCAATATATTATATTTATCATTTCGACCCTTTTTGTTTTGATTTGATCCAGCTGTTCTTTGAATGTAGATTCTGCCGATTATTTAATGTATTTGTGCACATCTCTGTAGGCCTTAAATGCTTTTATGTGCAATTCTTCTTTATTTTGAAGAGAAGTTTTAATTATATTGAGACTGTATTGATACCACAATAAAATATAAAATAAAGCCAGAAGTCCTTGACTGCCATTTTGTCTGTCCTTCGGGAATCCCGGTCATCTCTGTAAACAAAATGCTGTAATTTCATAAGAAGATGGGTTAAATTGATCTGTTTTTGGTTATACATAACACATATACATTACAATGCCATTTGTGGAATCCGGCAGAAACAATGTTCTACACTTTTGTTAGATTAATGTTGATTGAAAGAAGGTTGATAAGCTAAGTATCTTATTTCCTCTCTAGATTGGCCATGCACCCACATGAAAACCTAACCATAACATCCTATGATATATGGCAGTAAACACTTACAAATCGTGACTTCATATAAATGTTTTTATTCTGTTTATCTGCCTTAAAGGAGAAGAGTACAAAGATGGACATATATGAAGGGGCTGTAATAAAATATAAATTGTGATACCTAACCTGTTCTTAAATGTAGGTTTGTGTGTTCATCCATACATTTTAAGTGTAATAATTCAATTACAGAATTTGCGTTTTCTTTTTAACATATTTGCACTTAATCTATAAAGCATAAGTGTCTGTAACAGTGGCTTTACACCTTATTCCAACACAAATAAGTATAATATGTAGGCAGCAATAATTGCTACTTTATTGCAGCATTAAATAAAAAATTGTTTCAATACTATCATTTACCACACGTTCCCATACTTGGAGACATTATTTAATCTTTACTGGACACTGGTTTGCCTTTCCCCTCATAAACCCTGAATGATGCACTTAACTCTTAACAGGACAGTTTTATATTTTCTTAAGTGCTTTTCTCAACACTGAGCTCTTATGGATATAACCCAATGCCCGTCATTCCTCGGACGCGTTCCAACTCGCTGGAGAATGTGCTTCTGCCTCCACCCTCCATTACGCAAATTACGCACAGATGTTTGCCACTAGTCAGGGTGGAGTTGCGCTATTTACGTAGAAATTTCCACATCCTGTTTTCAGCCAGACAGGCGCATTAGCCAATCAGCTGCGAGGAACTCAGCCGGTCGACCAATCAGAAGTTCACAATCCCGGGACGTCAGCGCTCTGTTTAGCTCGTCCGTGTACTGTAACGCCGGACATTTCTTGTGGAAATCTTGAGACAGAAAAAAAACCCAGACCATAAACGAAAGAGAGACTCTTCAGTTGGCAATTTGACGGTATGTTAATGTGTTTAGTCGGTATTGTTTTCATGAAGTGAAGGGTTTAAATATGCTTTTGTTTGTCTGTTTCTTCGAGGTAAGAGGTGCCGACAAGTTACTTCCTGTTCTGACAAGGCCGAGATCCCATGTCACATTTTAGCCCATTGTAGCTCATGTGTACGTAACAGTGTAGCGATTCCGACTGATTTGCTTTATCATTGCATATATAGGAAAAAACTTATCCAAGATGGTTAACATGTTAGTGAAACATCTATCATTCAGTGTGTCTATTTGACAGAGTGAACACATTACTAACCACACAGAGAGGGGCTGTAACGTTGTGACATTTGGATACATCAGTTCCACTTTTCAATAAAAACGAGTTGCATTACCCTCGGTCTGAACATACCCATAACAATGTGCATGTGAACTCAGAGAAAAGTGCAGACTTGAATCCACTTAGTAATGCAGTTTTTTTTTTTTTACCATGACCTCACCATTCTTTGAAGCACCAACATTAACATGAAACACTTGTAATTAGGCAACCGATTAGATTAGATTAGATATTAGATAGGAAGCACTGCAGGGTGTATTTACAGTAAGACGGCCTCCACTGTCTTGGCAGCAGGGAGAGTCACTGCATATCTTTGAGACCTATGGGAGTTGTCATCTGAACAGATTTCACAAGATACTTCATTATGTGGGGAGTTTTTTCAGACACACACACACACACACACACACACATACACACACTGACTGATTTGTCCAATTTCATTTGAAATATTTAATATTGTGCATAAATCATTACTCCACTGTGGAAAAGAGGACATCTTGACATTGACAAACTTCAACCTACAGAACTCATTGTGCCTTTGATTAGCTTTATATGGAGCATTCGAGTGCATCTCATACTTTTTTGTGCCGCTGCTTCCGTAATCAAAATAAACCTGTACGCACAGACAGAATTTGGTAGGTTGCACATTGTTTAAAAAAAATATATACAGTACCAGTCAAAAGTTTGGACACACCTTCTCATTCAACTACTTTGAAGAATGTAAAATATAAAACATATTCTGGTTTGTTGAGCATTTGTTTGTTTACCACATAATTCCATATGTGTTCCTTCATAGTTTGGATGTCTTCAATATTAATCTACAATGTGGAAAAAAATAAAAAATAAAATAAAGAAAAACCATTGAATGAGAAGGTGTGTCCAAACTTTTGACTGGTACTGTATATGTATTCTGTTCGCACATAAACTGGGTATTTTTAGGGTGTTTTCTGAGTGACGAGGCTTTAGTTTTGCTTCTGCTTTAGCTGTCTGGCTAAGAGTTTATTTATACATCACATGAGCATGTGACTCATTCAGCGATGAAAGTAACAATTATTTTAGTATCGGGTAATCTGTTGATTATATTAATTGCTTGGCAATTTGATCATATTTCCATAAACCCAAGGTGATGCCTTTTCTTTTTTTCTTTTTTTTTTTCTCCAACCAACAGGCACATATTATTTAAAATGATCAATGCATTATCAAACTGGTTGTTGATTAAATATTTGCCAGTAGACTAATTGAAATCCCAATGATTGCTGTATGTAATAGATAGTGTTCTATTTGAGTGCTGTCTTTTGATCCCTCTCTATTTTGTGTCTTTGCCTCAAATGACTCACCTCCTCTTCCTCATTAGGGTTGGGACCCTCTAACCCACGACAACCCACCATGCCCCTGGTCACGAGGAATATAGAGCCGCGGCATGTGTGTCGCCAGACCATCCCTTCCAACATCCGCAGTGAGCTGGAATGTGTCACCAATATCAGCTTGGCCAACATCATCCGTCAGCTCGGCAGCCTCAGTGAGTGTCTGCTGTTTGTGGTTAGGTGTTATTATGTCTTAGGTCATAAGGTATTATGTGAATGGTTTATAACACGTGGCAAATGTGCACTTATGAAAGGTTTATTTTAATGGATTGTGAGAATGCATTTATTGTACATGAGTGAGACAAATACTATAATCGGGGAATAATGTGTGTGCGTAGGTAAATATGCAGAGGATGTGTTCGGGGAGCTGTTTGTCCAGGCTGGAGCATTTGCCCTGAGAGTTAATACACTGGGAGAAAGAGTGGATCGTCTGCAGGTTAAAGTCACCCAGCTGGACCCCAAAGAGGAGGAGGGTAAGAACTCCCACATGTTACTGCTGCTACTGCTACTGATGTTAGTGTAATAGTAGTTCATTATTTTGAAGATGGCTAAATATAACATATAGTGTGCATTTTTTTTTACACAGCTTCCATATAAAAATAACCTTTTTCCTTTTGAGCACAATGAATATTTAATAACCTTCTCTCTATTTCATCTGTCTGTTCTCTCTCAGTCTCTCTGCAGGCCATCACTACCCGCAAGGCCTTCCGCAGCAGTCTGACCCAGGACCAGCAGCTGTTCACCAGGCCGTCTCTGCCAATGCCTGTACAGGACACATACTCGACCTGCAATCCGCCCCCACCTCTCAACTACCTCAGCCAATACCGGTAGGGCTCAGCAGACTCACAGATACACCTCCATGGCTCATGTTCATTCCTTTGAGCATAGTATGCATGGAATATTAAGAACACGTACCTACATGCTATATTTTTGTCATGACTATACATTATTTAATTCTACTCTGATGCATATGCAACAAGGAGTGGAACTCAAAAAGAAGGTGGACTATTATTTTGTGTCCTTGTTTTTTTAGGGGGTTCAGTCCCTAGTCAAAATGATGAAAATGTAAAATTTGCTGGTACATCTATCCTGTCTTTGGTAGGCATGTTGATTCAGTACTCTTTATTCATGTGTACAAGTGTCAACATGTGAAAGAGAAATTTAGATAAAGATGATGTTAATTATGTGTGTGGACCCAAGATAACACAAAGTGTAGCTGATACGTAAATGTAACTATAATGTTTGAAAACCTGTTATTTACAGGGACGATGGGAAGGAGGCCCTGAAGTTTTACACTGATCCCTCCTACTTCTTTGAACTGTGGAAGGAGAAGATGCTGCAGGACACCAAGGACATCATGAAGGAGAGACGCAAGCACAGAGTGAGACACATAAACATTTTCTTATCTAACTTGCTGTGCAACGCCTTTTAAGTATTTGTTATCTTGTTTTTTTTTCCTGCTTGTTTCTATATAATTTTGTTGTTTTTATCTTGTTCTCCTGCTGCTGCTCATTGAAGTTGCCAAACGTGATTTTGTTTTTATGCCTACAATGACAGTAAAGTGTCTAATCTTATGTTTACACACACAAAACAAGTAACATGACAGCGATTTGGTCGGAACAGGTGGACATTATAGGTCACATCGATTAAAAGCATTTGTATCCAACCCTCTCTGACTCTTTTTCTCTCCTTCCTTTCCTTCCTTTCTGAGCAGAAGGAGAAGAAAGACCATCTTAACCAACGGACACTCAATCCACGAAAGATCAAGACCAGGAAGGATGAATGGGAACGCCGAAAGATGGGGGCGGAGTTTGTGGAGCCGAAGAATGATTTGATGTAAGTTGAGAGAGTCTGTGAAGTCCATCCATTTTCTGTAACCGCTTATCCAGTTAAGGGTCGCGGGGTGCTGGAGCCGATCCCAGCTGTCAATGGGCGAAGCCTATCACAGGGTGACACCCTGGACAGACAAGGTACGGGCAATTTAGAGTCTTCAATGAACCTAAGCTGCATGTCTTTGGACTGTGGGAGGAAGCCGGAGAACCCGGAGAGAACCCACGCTGACACGGGGAGAACATGCAAACTCCACACAGAAGGTTGTCCAGCCCGGGAATTGAACCCGGGCCCCTCTTGCTGTGAGGCGACAGTGCTAACCACTACACCACCGCGCAGCGAGTCTGTGAAGTGAGGGGGGAAATCTCTGCTGTCCAGCAATAAGTAAAGAATGATTGCTTGATGAAAACAGCAACTCTCTCTAGTTGACACAGTTGAAGTACAGAAAGGGCACTTGCATGGTAAATTCCACTCTCCCCTGTCTTATCACCCAATCTGTACACAGTGATATGGTTGGTTTGTCCTGTCTGAAAATGTTCTCAGGGGGTTGGGTGTAAAGCTGGCTTTCAATGGCAAATTGCAGTAAACACATGCATGAGTCACAGCAGGCTGTAGTGTTTTTCTGCTGTAGGTTATTTATTCTTCAGTATATTTTTTAATTAGTCTGAATTTAATAGAAAAAGTTGAGACTATAGAAATAAAATAGAAAAACACAATAAAGAGCACATTAACAACATTTTGTTTTAAAAGTGATTAAAAAAAATAAAAAAATAAATCCTGCTTCTTTTATAACTCAATCACAAGCCAGAACTCATGAGCAAAACAATCTCAAAGATTAGCTGTCTAGCTCTTAAGCTGAAGGACAAGCCAATCTCTTCCTGTTGTTTAAGTGACAATACCTTGTGCTATTTAAATAGCTGTGTGAACCAATCACCACACGTTTCAGCGTCACTATTTATGTGTGCTATATACTCCAAAACATATACGCAGATAGAACATTACCCACAACTGCTGTTAAGGTCTATAGATTCTATTATTACCAAGGTCCTTTGCATGTCAAGACTTTAGAGAATGAAGATGACGCACTTTATTTTGGACTGAAGCGATATCCTAAATTTGTTTTAAGGAATTCTTCTGAGGGCCTAAATGGCAGCATTGGATCTGGAGATGGCTTTACTTCTGAAGGCCTCGAGATGAGTACCAGCTCCTACGCCTATGAACCCGGCTCCCCTCTCTCTCCGCCTGGCACTGATGACTTCCTGCCTCCTCCACCTCCAGACATGGCGTAAGTAGCATCTCTGATATAAGCCCACACGTGCTGCCGCCCCTGCCAACATGTGCTGAATGTACAGCTACACGTGTACTGTATTGTACTGCAGTTTTAAACACATCCTCTTCAAATGATGGGGTTAAACAGTAGCAAAATAGATTATAAACCTGCTGTTCAACTTCAGCCTTTTTAATGAGCTGCTGAGATTGCAGCTGCAAAGAAATTGAAGGTTGGAGGCAAATAAAAGGTCCATTATGTCATTTAACTTTTCCTCATCTCGATCTTTTGCTCACTTGCAGGTATAATGGCGGAGGATACGGAGTTCCAACCCCGAAGAGTCCAAACCACCCACCTCCTGCTCCGCCCATTGTCTCTCCCAACTCTCGCCCCAACATTGCCCCTCCCCCTGCACCTCCTCCCCCTCCTCCACCCTCTGGCTTTGGGGTCCCCCCCACCTCCCCCTGGCTTCGACAGCCCACCTTCCCCTCCTCCGTTCTCCTCCACTCCCTCTGCCTATCCCTCCCCACCTGCTCCCCCTCCTCCACCTGCTATGTCCAGTGTTCCTCCTCCTCCACCCCCACCCATGCCTGTTGGTGGTGGTGGTCCACCCCCTCCTCCTCCTCCTCCTCCACCTCCCCCCGGCCCTCCTCCCTCATCTTTTGACCACTCTGCTCCCCCTCCACCCTCCAGTGGTGGGGCGCAACCCAGCTCTGCTCCAAAACCTGAGCCAGAGCCCGCTGATGACTCTCGCACTGACCTGCTGCAGGCCATCCGACAAGGTAAGACACTACAGGAAACAGATTAATATAGAATGGATTCATTTCACAGTCACTAGATACTTTTTAGATTATGGTTTTGAAAACCTCTAATGGCAATATGATATGCAATGAACGCATGCCTTCAGCGAGTCACTGAACCCCAAGTTACTCTTAAAGCAGCACACTGACCCTGAATGCATAGGATGGGTTAAATGCAGAGGTTGGTTCATATATTGATGTAAAACCTTGCAATCAGTTTTTCCCTTTTAAACATTTTGAAGTAGCAGCCCACAAAATATTACATAGTGAGTCAGATGGAAAATAGTGATATGGGGCACAGAATTTGATAAATTTACCACAAATGGATAAGAAGTACCTTTCTACCTCACCCTGCGTTCCCTCCCCCTCACTCCTGCCGCAAGCAAACTACTTTGCCTGGTGGAGAACGGTCCGCGGGGAGACGGACCTTCAGTTAGAGACTGTAGAAACTTGAATTCAGTCAGCGCAAAACCCCATGCAAGGGGTCCCAGCGGGCTGGTGGCCAGCCACAGTGCGGGGTCTAACTTGTGTAACAGCAGCAGTAGAAAGTTTGCTGATACGGCGGGTAATCAGGGCTGTCCGGGCAGCATTGCTTTGAATTGGGACGTTCAGGACATACAAAAAAAACAGGGACCTACTTGTAAAAACTTTATTCCATGGTGATCTAGTGGCTAAAACTCTACAGGGCACCTAAAGTACATTTTGCTAATAATAATTATCTCTTTTAGGCTTAGTAAAATTCTCAATTCAGAACCTTTGCTTGTAACAAAGTATTTTTACTTGCTGGTACTACTTTTACCTAAGTATAAGGGAACTGATTACATCTTCCACCACTGCTTATGAAATGTACCTTTTGTCATAAAATACAGCTCTGACTGCAAGCTTATTTGTTCTCAAATATACATAGATTAAGAATATATTTGCTGTTGTGAGGCGCACACACACTCACTGTAACTGTCCTCACTAAAACCCTTTTAGGTTTCAACCTGCGTAAGACGGAGGCACAGCGGGAGCAGGAGAAGAGGGATCACTTCGGCAACGACGTGGCTGCCATCCTGTCCCGTCGTATCGCTGTAGAGTGCAGCGACAGCGAGGATGACTCCTCAGAGTTTGACGATGAAGAGTGGTCCGAGTAATAGTCACCTTCACAAGCACCTCTGCATCTTTCTTCAGCCTTAAACAAAATCCTTGTATTTCCATTCAAATCACATTCTTAAGTAGGAGTAAAGCACACACTCTGTGTGTGTCAGAGTTTGAGTGTGTTACGCACACATAGTATGTGCAAGTGACTTGTTACAAATCACATTCCTTGAACCATTTATTTTTATTTATCCAACATTATTCCGATCAGTGCAAAAGTCCAAAGATGGAGTGTGAGTGTGACTGGTTGTGTCCCCATTTGCTTTTATTGAATGACACAGAGCTGTTATTGATGTGAGTGTTATATGACGTGACGCACGTCTCTCTGCTGAGTCTGTGCGTAAACAGATCAACTCTGTATTTATCTTAGTCTCTATCACAATCAGGTGCCTTCTGCTTTAGGCTAAATCTCTGGTTTTATCTTTTTAAGCATATTATGGCAAAGGATAATGGAGAGGGAGCACTATCTGTATGTGCTCAGCAGAAAGACACAAAGTGTTGACGTCAAAACATTCTCACTCACTCATAGATTATATGATAAAGTAATTGTAAAGTTAATGTAACATATTGAATCATATCTAAAGATAATTATGCAATCCTTTCATATCCCTTTTAAAGCACCATTTTTTAATAACTTTTCCTTTCTTCGCTTTTGTATTCTGTCTTCTTTGTTTCTGTGGTTGTCATTGGAACAATTCACTTGTGGATAAGACGTGGTTGTAGTTTCTAAACAAATTCATGAATCAATTATTCAGCGTGATACAGAAAGCATTGGCTCATGGCAGACACCTGGGGTGTTTGATGAGATCACCATATTGATCATATGCAGACATTTAACACAGATGATTCATTTTGTGTTTTGTTTGAGCTCCGTTCCACATTTCTTCCTGCAGATTTTCTTTTTAACTGTCCTGGGGATTAACTAGGCTCTGATGCTTTATTCATTGCTCTGTGTAAACTCCGGCAGCATTTAGCCTGCTGCCTGATAAGTGCCTTTTTTATACTGCATTCACTGTCGTTGCAAGTTTTTTTTGGTTATCCACACTGGCCACTGATCAGCTTCTTCCAAAAATAATATCGGCTCTCGACGACGGGTCAAATGTTGAACTGACTGATGTTAAGTGTGGACCACATGTTTCTTAAGTGCCTTTTATTTTAAATCTGACTGTGTTAAAGCACAATCACACAGCATGCTTTGCCAAAGCTTCTCCTGCCTTAATTTTCCATATGATTATAGTTATTTCAATAAAGATAGAGAGAATTAACCTGATTGTTTGGATTTCTTTCCTGTGAGAATAATTAGTGCGTATGCTGTGATGTGTTGAATAACAAAGTTCCTAAGAATATCAAGCCTTGGCATTAGACTCCTCATGCTTTATCCATGACTCATCTTCTTCATATCAGCGGTGGACACCTTTTCTCAGTGCCCAGTGCTGACTGTGTCGGGAGTGAGAAAATGAATCCATTGAATTAAAGTTCAGAAAATGAGTAGGAGGAAAGAAAACCTCTTGCATAATCACTTTATCCTCATACCAAGACTGCTTTGTAGGTTTTAAAAGGATGCAGAGTGATGGTAATAATCTTGAATATTGCTTTAGCCACCAAATAATTTAGGATACAGGAATAGAGAGCAGCAGTCTGTGCCTAACCGGGTTAAACAGTGAGAGATAGAGAGAGACAAACACACTAAAAGCCTCAGCAGCAGTAAAGAGAAGAGTGCTGACATCACCCAGTAGAGAAAAAAAAGCATATTTATTATTCATCAATATAAAATATTCATTCATTTCAAAAAGGCTGTGCAACACGAACATATGGTCAGTACTTTCAAACTGCCTGTAACAGCATGTGCAAAATAGAATCTCAAAGGTCTAGAACATTGTGTTTTCTAGACATTCAAGTAAATAAAATTGGGCTTTGGATCACATGTCATTACACTGCGATAGGCTTACATTTAAAATCCGTCCCTTTCTCCCCTTATTAAAGTGCTGATGGTGATTAAATCCACTATCTATGAGTGGGGTTATATAGAGCATCCCTGTGATTGTTTCAGTCTGGGGATCCAGTGGAGCTACAATTGACTGAGGATGAGGCACAAAGTACAAACAAGACAGTACGTTTAGATCCGATATGGCCACCAGCCAGGAAAAGTGCAGAACATTCTGATTTGCAGAGGGACTTCATCTCCCAGAGAAGTGCTTCCTGCTTGTGTGGGAGTGTGTGTGTGTGTGTGTGTGTGTGTGTGTGTGTGTGTGTGTGAGAGAGAGACTTCATGTTCTGAATCTGGATGATAGTCAATGCAGCTATGTGTGTATCTTGGCACACAAACAGTGATATGTCTGGCATAGATTGTGTGGTGGGGTTTGAGTCCGGCGAGGTTTGGCAGTCTACACATCAACAGGGTAGTGTGTGTGTGTGTTTTGTGTGTATCTGTGCGGGCAGCAGGCCTGCAGCAGCACCTTACGAATGTCTTTGTGTCTTAGACTATAGAGTATCGGGTTCAGCAGCGAGCTTCCCGCCGCCGGCACCAGGGTGGCATAGGTGTACAGAGGCGGGCTGGATGCATCTCCTAGCAGCCCCCAGAGGGAGAACGGCATCCAGCAGCCCACAAACACACTGAGGATCAGGATCAACCGCGAGAAGCCCCTTCCACTGCTGTGTTTGCTTGCATATGAGTGGTTGGCAGGAAGGAAGTGCCTCTGGGTAGCGATGGCATGGGCATGCCGCCTTGCCACTCGGCAGATCCCTGCGTACAATTGTAGGGTTACCATGACCACCACCAGGAAGCCACCACACAGCAACGATAGGTATGTCCGGGTCAGAGGTCGTGCTACAGAACAGGAGTTTGGCTCCCCGAGACAGTGCCATCCCATTGCAGGTCCCGCCCCAATGACACATGCGCCCAACCAGACCAGCAGCAGGAGGATGGCGGCTCTGTAACGTGATTGGCTTGAGCCGTAGGTGAGGGCGTGGCTTAACGACAGGTATCGGTCCAAAGCGACACCCATCAGGCTACATAGCGAGGCGGTCAGTGATGTCACCAGCAGTCCTGAGGTCAGCAATTCTGACCAGTCACTGGGCTCGACGCAGAACAGGAAGAGGAAGTGCAAGATCAAAGCAACACCTGCCAGGAGATCGGCCAATCCGAGGCTAGCCAGCAGCAGGAAAACAGGTGCACGAAGAGACGGGGTGGCCAAGATGGTGGTGACAACTACTGCATTTTCAGTGGCGATGAGAGTTCCTGATACACACAGGGCCACGCCCACACGGTGAGGGGCGGGACTTCATACGTAGATGAGCTGTCCAGTTGGTTCAGAGGGGAGAAAGGGTCTGCACCTGAGGACTCATCCCAGCCTAGGTCAGAGGCGTTCAGGATCATGGCTTTTCAGTCACTCAAACAACCTAAGAGAGAATAAAAAGGAGAGAGATGTTGACATTAGCTCTAATGGATCATTAGCTTCTCCATCTGTCCGTTAAACAGCCTTCCTCGACCAGAAGCTCTGATTTATTTCTGTGGAACTGCCGGAGGCCGAATGTGGCATCCGGCACACCAGAAGAGGACTTAATGTGGGAATTGAATTTAAGATGTCATACTCTTGTAAACCAAAGCGGTTAGGCTATATAATAGTAGATTATCACTATGAGTGCATTAAGTGGTAGCCCATTTAAGATTGCCCTGCACTCATTTGGGCCAAGTTATATTGACTTGTATTGTTTTGTTTTTTTATTATACAGAGGGATTACTAGCAAACAAAATGATTTATTCAGATACACAAGAATACAGTATTCACTGATTAGAATAATACCCTATATAGTTATTTTTCCAGTTTTAATGATGATAATAATAATGATAATACAAATAATAATAATAATAATAATAAACTAGCCTTTACACGGCAATATAGAAAATATGCACTTACATTTTTTACAATGACCTATTTTTAAATTGCAATTATTTGTTTTTCAGCCTGTCAATATGTTCATGTTTTGTTTTTTAATGATCTCAATTTTATATATATATATATATATATATATATATATATATATATAAATATAAAGTAGGCTAAACCTGATGGCTCCGAATATGTCAATGACGTCATCATCTGTAGTCTTGCAGGAAGTCACGCAAATCATAGTCAATCAAAATGAAGGCTCAAATCAACTTGATAGATAGAGTCACCAAAACATAAATGCATAATTAGGCTGTCATTGATGTTTTTTGTTATGTTTTTTTTTAGCACGTCACTCTTAATCAGTGCAACCACTGGCGTCCAAGCTTTGTTTTCTATCCTGCACACGTTTCAGGAGCATCAAACATCTTCAATATAATGAATGATGTGTCCGATTCAAATGTAATCTGTAAACTTACTTCCAGATGCAGTTAGTGAGCTACAGTCTGAAGTTGCCCTCCTGTTCATGTCCAAATATGATGTTAACTACACTCATCGTAGTCTCCCTCTACATGCTGAACATCATGTGTACAGTGTCCAGATTCTACATGTCTCCTTCATTAATGAAAGAGACATGTATGGCTATTTAAAGACATGTATGGCTATTTAAAGAATCCGCCTGTTACAAGGTTGAGATGCCTGTGCTCTCCGGTGTGGTATCTGCTTGTTCTTTAGCACATGTCAAACTGAACTACACGCCTACTGAAAGGACATTCCACACCATAACTGTAAAACATTAATGATATTTTAAGATGGTTTCTTTTTGCCTTATTAAGGAGCTGGTTTGAAGGCTTTAGGGGTCTCTCATCCTCAGGGGGAGGAGGTATATCCCCCTGCCGGGTGTGGAAGACCCCGTTGTATATATATATATATATATATATATATATATTTATATATATATATATATAAAATACAGGTTCATTGCGCCACAGAGGATGTCCCCGACACATGCACACATGCACAGACACTCGCCATACATGCATATACTGGATTATTCATCATTACCTTATAAACGCGATTCAGTGAGTCCCTTTGCAAGAGTTAAACAGGTTTGCTTTCTCCTCTTACAAGATCCAAGCCAAATGATGGAGATGGAGTGATGCTGCCCGCAGTGGTGTGTTCAGTACCTGTCTCGATAAGGATGAGAGTCCTCCTGTCTTCATCAAAGCTGAGCTAAATTCTCACTTGGCTTGTCGTGCATCTCCTTTTCTTCAATCTCTCCCAGTAGCTCATGGGAGGCAGAATGGGTGCTCTTGCGTGCGGACTCATCCACAAGAGAGCCTGTCTGACGTCAGTGAATGGGAGGCTCGACCAATGAGCTGCCGGCATTGAGGATGCGGGTAGAGTAGGGAGGGGATGTGAAGGAGTAATTTCATTCAGAAAAATGCGGCAACTCTGTGGCCCCTCCCACTGCGGTTCACTCTTGCTCTCATTTCTTGTAAATAATGACCACCAATACCACACACACACACCACACACACACACACACACACACACACACACACACACACACACACACACACACACACACACACACACACACACAGACTTTATCAATAAGACCCAGGGGCCTTGTTGAATGAGGACTCAGAGGTGTGGAGCTGCAGAGCGAGGACCGGCGCTGTCCACGGTGCTGAAGCGCATCAGGATGAGTCATGAGGAGACGTCCTGCAGAGCAACATCATCTGGAGTTGACTCTCTATCCTCATCTATCATTTCCCAGTTCCTTAGCCAAAACCCAGCCACGACATGTATTTTGTCGTATTATTATTGTTGTTCTTATTGTTTTATTGTATTATTAGTTGTGTCATTATTATTATTTGTGTTGATAGTAGTACATTGGAAGGTTTTACACGGGGATGGGCAACCTATAAATTGATTACAGACTTGAATAAACGCCTCATTTAAAAAAAAACACACACACACACACACACACACACACACACATACACACACACACACACACATACATACAAACATACACACATATATATATATACACACAATTGTACATTATGAGGTTAATGTAATAATAATGATAATAATGAAAAAATAACCCTTAAATACTAAGAATGGTGAATGGTGAGGATAAACAAAACCAACACCAAGAATAAAAATGATTTAGCTTGTTGTCTATTGTATTGATTCTTCTTCGATTTGAGCATCCTAACACAACCTGCCCACCTACAGTATCTTAACAGCAGCAGGGTATTCAAGGCTTCCCCGGCTGGATAGAGAGCGTGGGTGCTGCAGGAAGGTCTGTGTCTGCGTGGTTGCGCATATCAATGCGCTAACTGGGGGGAATCTCGTCCTTCTCGAGCCATATTAGGACACGCTTCCTGCCAACACAGCCCACCTACGTCATTTAAGGGATCTGAGGTGCAACACTTGTCCCCTTCAAAATGTGGAGCAGTTCCAAATTTATGCAAAATGACAGCTGTTTTTCTTACCTGAGGACTTACTTTCCTGCTTTCCACAATATTCATGGAAAATGTGATGATGCCATTAAAAAACATTGTATTTTAATTATATAACTACACTTATTTGTGTATTATCCCTGTGATTTTCATGTTTAAAACATATTGTGATGGATTCCCATTTTTATGTCCTTGCAATGATGTGTTTTATTCAGTTATATCTGTATTTTCCTAATACTAACATATTCTTTTGCCACCATTGGCTGTAAATTGCAGCATTATGCACTATTTTTACGCTGGTGTATCGTAAGTTTTTTGCCAGCAGTGGGAGCATCAGTGGAGGAGGACATCGTGTTCGACAGGGCTGCGGAAAATCCCTTTGTGAATTTTTAGCACTCCGACACACAAAACAGCCACCCTGTAGAGCTTCACAGATGCACCGAGACATTGTGTGAGAGAACATATGAGATGTGGGAGTGCATGAGCTACGTCGGTGTGAGCGGAGGAGGGGGTGATGGTGGAATTATTACATAGAGCTGAAAACTGTGTCGTGATTCTGCTATCAATGCACTTGCTTTTGAGGGCTGGCAGCCCGGGCTGTGACTCAGTAACGCTTTGCATGTCAGAGGGCTTGTACTTTTGTGCTGGTGCATTTGCACATCTGTATACAGGGGTATAGCTGGGAGTTATGGAGCCTATAGGGCAGTCTGAGCCCCCTTTTGTTGTCTTATTTCCACCATTCCATAAAGTGATGAATTAGACATCGGTTAATATCAATAAAAGCTTTGGTCAGACCTTCTGTCTTGGGTCCAAATGCTGTTTATTCATATCATGTCATGTATTGATTTGTCATCAGATTAATTGGAATCTTGTCCGATTATTTCACATTTTCTCTTTTTTAATTTGTGCTTCTAGTGAAAAGTGTTATTCATAATTTTTGAGTACCTTGCCTGAATTGTTTGTCAAGTCAATTATTGATTGACTGACAAATGATTGGGCAGCTCTTCATCACAGTCAATGACACACTTGAGGTGATGCTATAGACTACTGACGCACAGGCTGTCTACTGTACGTAGTCGAATGCCAACGTCATTGTGTTTAAAAGCAATCACATCGCAGTATAAATGTAGCTGTCCTAATTGGACCGAATCACCCAAGACACATATTATGAACTACAGGATCAGTCAAAACCCTGATTAAAATGAGAGCCATGATAGTGCATATATTCTGTTTTAACCAGACATTATTAAGCAGATGCATGTTTATAAAAATAGCTTGAGCCTTCACAGGAAAGATTTTTCTGTCTCACATTTTTCTGTCTCACATTCCGTTTGAGAATGTGAGTAGTGTGAAAGTAAAATACTAAATAATGATAAAGATACACCTGAGGGCCACAAAAGTCAATTGATTGCAGATTATTTGTACGTAAATGTAGTTATTATTCCCATTTCGATTGTGAATGCAGGTGTGTGTGTGTGTGTGTGTGTGTGTGTGTGTGTGTGTGTGTGTGTGTGTGTGTGTGTGTGTGTGTGTGTGTGTGTGTGTGTGTGTGTGTGTGTGTGTGTGTGTGTGTGTGTGCACTGCCCGTCGAAGTAAACAGGTGTCACTCCGTCCCAACAGGTGTGTATTTCAGGAGGGTTGAGGTGGGCCAATTGGTTGCCAGGAAACCAGGTTCGGGTGTTGCTCAAGTTACACAGATCTCTGTGTCTCCTGTCTTTCTCTCTGTGTCCCAGCCAGGAGCCATATCTCTATTTGCAACGTTTGGAAACCTTTTTGAGGACTTACAGAAGTTATTTTTATCGAAACCTTTTGGTTGATACTAATTCCTCTCCAAGCACCAAAAATCTTCACCTCTCAGTTGCAGGTGTTGGTGCTCTGCTGCTGTCAGGATGCAACAGTTGGTGTCGAAGGTCCTCTTCTCCACACTGCTGCTTCTAGCAGTGGTTCCCTCTGTGAACTCTCAGTCAGGTATGGGTCCATCCACATGTCTTGCATTTATTTTGTGACTGTGTGACCATCTCAGAGTATTTGGTCTGTTGGTGTGTCTTCCCACACTTGGCATCCGATGTCTCCTCTCCTTGACTGGCTTGTTTCCACCATTTGATCTCCTTCAAGAGTCTTTCCCTGATAACATCTTCTCTTATTAACTATGACAAGGGCTTATTCTCCAGTATTTCTCACAAGCTGACAATAAGTAAAAATATGAGAGTTGAATATGAATCTGCCATCTTTTCTTTGGCATTACTTTGGGTTAGGGTTATTTTTGCCTACTTGCTTTTGCCTATTTTGCCATTGTCCAGACTGGCTGGACGTCTCGCAGTAATAAAGCTGTTAAAATGTGTCCGTGGGAAGATAATCGTGCATCGGCCACTCAATAATTTGAGTGACACTTCCATTTGATTGCCAGTTTTGTCCCTCCTACAGATTGTTCTCAAGCCGAGTCATGTGACCTGTGCGTTGGCAACTCCATGCTCAACCTGACAGGCTGTGTCTGGAGGCTTTGTCCAACTGGTGATGCACAGAAACACACGCACACGCACACGCACACAAACACACCACATGCAGACGCACACACCCCTGACCTCTGATAGTAATTCAATCATCAAAGCTGCTGTAACGTAAGCTTCCCTGGTTTGTACAAGATGACTGAATTATTTAGTATACCAGGAAGGCACACATGATACACGCACACACACACACACACACACACACACACACACACACACACACACACACACACACACACACACACACACACACACACACACACACACACACACACACACACACACACACACACACACACTAAAAAATGATTGTTCTCTCTCGCTCAGGTAATGATACAGGCATGTGTTTGACTGATGAGGGCAACTCGGCAGACAACGGCATGAACTGTAGCTGGACTAGAGTCTCTGAATTGTGCTCAGGTACCAAACTATACACTCCAAAGTTAACACAAACTTGCAACCTCAGTAAGTCTCATTTCTTTTCTTCTTTTTTATTTCCCAGTTGTAGAGACTGTCGCTGAGGGAGGAGGTGAAGGTGACTCAGGTAAATTGTATCGACACCATCATCCCTCTCACCCCCTTCCCTCTGTCTTGCGTCAGACTTTTATTATTCCTATAAGAGCTGAGTAAAAGGTTCCACAATGCCACTCAGTCAATTCCACCAGAAAATAGCAACAAAAGCTGACCTTCTCTTCTTTTCCCCCCACACACTGCTTTCATGTAGTAATACTGACTGTAAAGCCATCCGCCTCTTCCTTTACTTTACCTCCAGGTGATGGAAGTAACACCAACTCGTCCCCAGAGTTCTCCCAGGCTAAGTTTGACATGTCCAGTTTCATCGGTGGCATCATACTCGTGCTGTGTGTGCAGGCAGGCGGCTTCTTCGCCGTGCGCTTCCTCAAATCCAAAGAGCAAAGCACCTACGACCCCATGTGAGTTTTTCGTACATAGGTGTTAGAGAACAGAGAATTTAACGTGACAGTACTAGTTTAAGTATGTGCATGTAAATGTGACTGTGTCACTGAGTTAAGTGACAATCTGTTGGTGCAACAGCAGCCTCTGGTGGCAGGAGTGATGAACAGCATCCTATGTACAGCATGTTCCACTTTAACTTTCCTCTAGATTGAATTTTGATTCTGATCACAAACCCCATCTGTCCAAATCCAAATGATGCCTGTCTTCTTACAGAGAGCAGCCACAGTGAAGACAAGATGTATGAAGGGCAAACAGGCCAGGCTGGAGGACAGCAGAGCAGTGACGCATCGAGTTCTGACGACAAGAGTGTTTATTTTTCCAGAGGCCCTGTCATTAATTTGTTTGGTCCCCATCAGTCCCCCTGGGGGATGGGTGTGTTTATAAGAGGACGTTTTTTCTCAGAATATCACATTGTGTTGAGTGTTCACTGAGTTTGTATAGTATTTTTTAGTATAGTATTTTTAGTATAGTATTATTCTAGAGACATTTTGGCTGTATTAATACAATCAGAGAAATGAGAAGCAAAATGGGTCACATTTTTTCAGTGAATCACCTTTGTGACTAAACCCACCGTAAATTTTCAACATAAGAACATGTTAAGTGTTTGTCCTGTGACAAACAAAAAGCAACTAGCTGTATCCAATGCGCTGTTTCACTTGTGTAAATAGTACAGTGCTGTTGTGGGAAAGAGCGATATAATCCCAATGTAGACAGTAGGTCATACAAGGTCATAACAGGCTCTTATACTTCTTTAAAAAATCCTAAAATAGACCAAAATAAGACTCTGAATGACTTTGTCCATCATCTTAGAAGACATCTGTGTTTCATGTGGAGTTGCATAACTTTCTAGTGCTTTATTGAAACCCAAAAAAAAACACTATTTATGTATTTTATATCTTTAATTTATTTACTTGCAGTGAGTCAAATAATTTAGCTGGGGACCCTGAGGAAACACCCGTGGAGGTCCTTAGACCCCTTCTTTTGGGAACATTTATTCTTAATTATCTAAGCAACTGAATATCTACTTGCACTATAGCGTTAAGACCTCTCCTCTGATTTGTGAGTGTTTTTGTTTTGACTTGTCAATAGCTCAGTCTTTATTTTATATATTACATTTCATAAAGAAGATTTCTGTTTCAACTGCTCATATTTATATAATTTCCGTAGCAGCTATAACCCTTGGATAACAGTTCAGAGAGATGTGAGGTGACCCTGTGTACTTAAAGTAATGCTGGTTAAAGTCAAAATGAATTTGTTTGTTTTTGGGATGCCATTCGCATGAAAATGATTAAAAAGGCTGGCAACCTGAATAAACTAGAATAAATACCTGTTTCATTGTGTTTGTGCTTTCTTGCATGCAAATGAGGAGTTGGTAATCATTGTAAGAGATTGTGCACTATATGCTGAGTGCAGATTTACCCCATACGAGAAGAGTGAGTGAACCAATTCTGCTGTACTTTGGGTGCGACCAGAGACATACTCAGTGTCTGCAGATAAGAATCACCTATTAATCCTTACATGTATGGGTGTCAGCAGGGGATCCCAGCATGTAGCAGGGACAGAGCGCTGTTGGAGGCCTTTAGGGGAGCAGCAGGATGGCTGGTTGGATCCACCAAGTGCTGTCTGAGCCAGGACCCATGCAGGCTTGAATAAGCCTGCACAAAAAAAGTTTCCCAACTGGGCAGTGTGTGGCTGTCATCCAAGTTTGTTGACAAAGGACAGGACTGAATACAGGTCTTTCACACTCTGAATGCACCCTCCCCCAACACACACAAACACATTTCTAATGGGAGAAAGGGAACTCACACAAACACACACACATATTGCCACACTAAAGTTGAGGCAAGCCTCATGTGCTGCTGGCTATACTCCCTTTAAAACAAGCATAGATCTGTGTAATGTTTGCACATGTGTGTGTAGTAGGCTACAGTAGCGTAAGCCTAGGTGCAGCAGAAGCCTAATGTGTGTTAAGCAGGTGTGGACGGCTACAAGGAGGAAAACTATTTCCCACCTCCACCCTGCCATTTGGTAAAACATCGTGTGTGTGTGTGTGTGTGTGTGTGTGTGTGTGTGTGTGTGTGTGTGTGTGTGTGTGTGTGTGTGTGTGTGTGAGAGTCATATCATACATTCGAACAAACACACTGTATCAATCTATCAATCTAAAACACACATGCACACACAGTTAGGCTTCTCCTTCTCTCAGTATTTTCCGTTTGTTCCGCCTCCCAGCTGACTGCAGCCTCAGTGCGGACTCACTCAGGAGGGCGTGTTCACACACACACACACACACACACACACACACACACACACACACACACACACACACACACACAAAGACTTTTCACAAACCTTTTCACAGATGGAAGTGTCGGAGGCTCTCAAGTGAGGCAGTAGAGTTTTTTCTTGGGTTTTTTATGTTTCGCTGTGTGGATGTACAGAAAGTGAGACGGTGTGTGACCTTTGATCCAAAAAGGGGGAAAGTGGCGACAGGTGTCCTCTCTCTCATGTTCATGATGAGGACATTGTAGCTGTTTTTTGTTTTTTTTCTAAAGGTAAAGTTCAGGTAAGGTCATGACCAGAAACTTCAATATCTTTTTAATTATCACAGCAACTATTTAATCATTGTAGATGAGAACATCACTTATTATTATTATTATTATTATTATTATTATGAGGAAACCTGCACCTTATGTCATCTAATACACGCTCTATTATTGTGATCGTATTATATGTTATATATATATATATTTGTTTGTTTAGGTGTCATGTTGTGAAAGCTGGGTTGCACTTTCATAATATCCGCTTTGCCAAACTCCCAACTCAAAGCGACTCGATCTGCGCACGCATCAGTTACTTGAAGGTAAGTTGCCTCTGGGCATGATCATATTGCAGGTTAGTTAAGGGCATATAGATGTTTGCTTTCCTCCTTTTCAACGTCATGATCCTCAGTGCCAATCAGGTTGGTTTTATTAAATAGTGTTATTAAAATTAATTTGTAATTGAAGTATTTTAGAGGGTCTACAGTAGAGAGCATTTAAAACAGATGAAAGCTATTGAAGCAGACATGTGTCCTCCCCCACTGAGGCACCAGAACTGCTGGGGGTCATGAATTCAAAGTGTATTGAGTGGTTTAACAATGTGGAGGCAAAAGATAAACACGAGGGATTTGGAAATAATTAACAGGGTAAGATAGAAGACAAAAAAATACGTCTGCTCTATCTGACATTTCTTTGCTTGTGAGAAAATGAACACTTTTACCTCTTCAGGCCTTAATGATTATTCAAATTAAACAATCTGAGAAGGAGTGATATGGCAAAAAGGTTGAGAAGCACTGGTTTAGCAAGCCAAAATGTTCCAATATACTAAACTGTTTCATATACTGTCTTCTGAGATACACAAGCCATAAGGCCCTCAGAATCTCAGACGAGACATAAAATGACATAACTATAATATACAACATATTTAAATGTAAAAAGAGATGTGTTTAGGTTTGTTTAGGATTGTGGTTTTGCCTCTTACTCAGGGATGGAGGAGGAGCGGGTTGACTCTGATCTTGACTTGAGCCACCTGACAGAAGAGGAGCAGTCCACCATCCTGCAGGTCTTACAGCGTGACTTGGATTTGCGTCAGCTTGATGAAGGACGTGTAAGGTCAGAGGTGACTGTTTATCCTTTTTAGGAGTTTTGTCCAGTGATTAACTCAAACAAACAGAGAGATGACAAATCATAAGTAAAGTTAAAGGTTGTCCCAGTGCGATGGCATAGATAGACTATATAAGTCTTTACACCATTCTTAGTTTTGTTGATTGAGATCTGGTGACCATTTATCATTATCATTGTCATGAAACCATTCAGTGACCTCTTGTGCCCTGTGAATGGGGGGCATTGTCATCAGGTAGAATAAAACTCCCATTTAGAAATGTTTCATCATTGGATCAAGGTGACCTCTCAGAATAATTGTGAATTGATTTGATGCTTCAATCCAAAGGGGACAAGTCTCAGTAAAGTGAAAGAGCATGATAGGATGTTAATGCCTTAAGTATATTACACAGTACAACTGTCAGGAATTATCAGCATTCATTTGTATTTTCACTCATTTGTTCATCATTTCTTTAAATTAATCTCTTGTCTGTATGTTTTAGTTTAAAGTTGTAAAAAAACAAAAACACTTTTTGTATGAAAAGTTCTACAGAGCGCAGGTTTACTGTGTGACCAATTGACGTGTAGTAACATGTAACATGTCAGCTGAAATAACGAAAGTTTTGATACAGGGACCCTCTTCAATATGAGTCAGTTTGCTTCCAAACAAACTTCCAGTTAGTAAAATTACCGCAAATCAATTGTCACACTGTGAACCTGCGGCATTTGTGGCTCCAAGAGGTCTGGGGCTCAGGGGCAGCTGTCTGCTTTTCCTGGAAATTCAGCCTTGCTTCAGGGAGGGAAGTCAAAGATCTACACAGTGAAACTGTTTCTGCCTACGGAGCTGAGCAGCTCCTGCATCTGGGAAATGTTATTGATGACTGGTCACCACAACATGGTCAGAGAGCCCAATATCTCGGATTAAGTTAATAAGATCTAATAGTCAACTTGGTGTCTCTTGTTTGTGATGATTGTGTTGATACATTTTCAAATTGGAGCCTCAGCTGACAACAAAATTGCATTACTGTATTAACAAAGATTTTTTGTTGATGAAAAGACTCGTTGTTTAGTCTCATCACAATTTCCTAGTCAAAGGTATGGAACAAATGGTCACATTTGTGAAGCTAAAACCAGAGAATGCTTTGCATTTTTGCTCTATAATTGACTTATACAATGAATCAATTATCAAAATGGTTTCCAAAATAAAAATAAAATTGTTTCAGCTCTTCTATCATCGTGGAGAACGTATCAAAGAGAAGTGTACATGTTGTTAATGTAAATAGAAACCAAGCCAAATAAGTGAGTGTGCTTTTTTATTAGAATGGACAGTGTTTGTCTTTTAAACATTAAAAAGTAAATTTGCATGACAGAAGTGACGACAGTGACAGTTTATTTTTTGTTCTAGGCCGACTTCAGCTGACCTTTGCATAAATTAGTTTGTGTCGGTTTGCTGTTTAACTTGGCCTCATTTCATCGCTGCAGTGTCCTCCAGGAGACAGAGAGAGATCCAGCACGTTTGCGCTTCCTGTCAGGAGAATGGTTCCGGGAGGAGCGCCGCAAACGCCATCAAACCTGGACGTCAGGCTGCTCGCTCGTCCACGCCACCATACGCCACAGGAAGACCAAGAACAGAGGTCAGCTTTCAGTAAATGCAGTATTACTATTACAGGCCTGTGGAGCCGTTTACTTACTGTTATAGGGACATCCCAGTGATGGTTCTGTGTGTGTTGCCATGGTAACAGATGTGCCCCTGAGTGGACTATTCAATGGAGAGAGAGAGGAAACCTCCAGTAACAAGTCTCCTGAGGCAGAGAGAAGACTGAAGGACAGCAAAGAAGAGGAGAGTGGAGGGTAAGTGATGGCCTCTGTTACAGAAAAATATTCTCACCTTTGTAATATTTGTGTTGAGCTGCGTTTTCCAATATCTTATTTGTGTTTTTCAGGAGTCAAGGAAGTTTCAGACCTGTACCCAAACCCAGAACAAACAGTGCTGCAGCACAGGTCTGTGTGTGCATGCGTGTTTCCTTTACGAACTATTGAAATACAAATCATCTAATTATGAATAATCATCTTCAATTCCAGGGTCTCGAGCAGAGGAATGGGTTATCTTCATCCCAAGGTATAGAAGTTTGTCTCTATGTCTCTTTTTTTTTTTTATCTCTCTTAGTGTTATAATTAACTCATTCTTAATGCCTTTGTCTCATAGAGTGCGAAACCAGAAGTAATGGCCACTCAGAGGAACCTGAGGTGAATTTTTTAAATGTCTAAATCCATCACACATTTTGCCTTTTTTAATTGTATATTGTTCAATAATCATTAGTGACACTGTATCTGAGAATAATGTGTGTGTGTGCGTGTGTGTGTTTGTTTAGGAAGACTTCAGCAGTCACAACGGGGACACTGATTCTCTGAGCAGCTACCTGACCGAGCCGGAACCAGCCTCTCTGAAAACCAGCAGCTCCACCAGCAGCCTTCATTCTGTCTACACGGTACACACAAACACACACACACAAACACATCAGTACACGCACACACGCGGCCATTTGATAAATTGGCTATTCAGGCCACGCAAGATGACTCAGCTGCAGACAATGTCGTAGGAGCTGATCTCTGATCTGCGTGTGTTACAGCTCAGTGGCAGCATGATGAGTCTGTTCAGCTCGGGCGATTTTGGAGCGGTGGAGGTGAGGGGCCGTATCCAATTCTCACTGCTTTACGACACCCAGAAGGAGGAGCTGCAGGTCAAAGTGTATCGCTGCGAGGACATCGCCTCAGCACGCAAGGAGCGCTCTGACCCGTAAGTGACAGTGCATGTGTGAATGTGCATCTCGAAGCCACAATGTCACACACAGAATCAAGCAATAATGTCTCATGTGTGTGCCTTTTTCACAGATACGTTAAAAGCTATCTCTTGCCGGACAAGTCGAGTCACAGTAAGAAGAAAACCGCAGTGAGGAAGAAGACACTAAACCCAGTCTTTGATCATACGCTTCGAGTGAGACACTTTCTCCTTTACATATTACATAAAGTAACAGACCTCACAGAAATACCCATCTGTTCCTCAGCTCTCCTCCGCGTGACCTGCAACATGTATCGCAGTCATTTATATCTCCAGTCTCCAAGATATGCATCAATAAATTACCCCGATTTTAAGTTAACATCTTGTAGCTTATGGTGGCAGAGTACATGTAATGCTCTGACCTACACCTGCCTCTCCCCTCCTTTCATGTGCCACCTGCCTGATCCTGTCTCTTATGTTGTAGTATAAAGTGCGGATCGGAGAGCTGCGAAGCCGGACCTTGAACCTGTCGGTGTGGCACGCCGAGCCCCTGGGCAGAAACGTGTTCCTGGGTGAGGTGGAGGTGTCTCTGGGCCTCTGGGACTGGACGTGCTCTATGCCACAGTGGCAGGACCTGCAGCCACGGGTAGGCAAAAGCACTCATAAATGATTTGCCTTCAAATACAAAAATGTGTAGTCACAGGAATTATCATGCAAGCATGAATACTCCATGACCAATATTTATTATCTAAAAATATTTACTCATCTATGTTTGTTTAGTAGTGTGTGTTTATGTAACAGCAGTTCGGCAGCTTTGTAGGACACAGAGCACAAGGAGGAGTGTCTCTTGTGTCTGGAAGAGCTGAAGGGAGAGGAAGACATGCTGTGAATTTTAACGAAGGTTTTATGTAACCTTAATCTTTTCCTGCTTTCACACGTCTGCCTCCCTCTCCCTTGCTCTTGCTTTTCTCCCGCCTCCTGTGTCTTTTTTTCTCTTTGCTCAACCCCCCATCACAGATTAATTTGAATCCAGACTCCATTAGCAGCCGCGGGCTCATCTTGCTCTCTATTAAGTTCGTCCCAGACGGATTTGAGGGTGAGCAGAGCACATACATAATAGATGAAACTTATGTCCCACCGTGATCACGGGAGTCTCATACCTTGTGTGTGTTTAAAGGTGGCGGACTGCCTTTGACTGGAGAGCTTCACATCTGGCTTCGGGAGGCTCAAGGTCTCCTGGCCAACAAAGGGGGACCTATAGACTCCTTTTTCAGAAGGTGTGTCAGCTCTGCAACACGTTTCCTGATATTTTGCCATCAGTTATCTATCCTATCTATACTGCCCTGCATACTACAGAAACATACACAATTTTTTTTGTTAAACATCTTATCTGGATATATATATACACAATAACAATACATAAGTGAATCATGGTTTGAATCTTACATTAATTGTCTCATAATCCCCAATCTACACCCTTCAAGCTACATCCTCCCGGACGCCAGTCGGCAGAGCGGTCAGAAGACGCGGGTGGTGAAGCGCTCCATCAGCCCCACCTACAACCACACCATGGTCTATGATGGCTTCCACTCCAGTGACCTAAGAGAGGCATGCGCCGAGCTGACTCTCTGGCAGCGCGAAGGGTTAAAGACGCACGTCCTAGGAGGGATCCGTCTGAGCTGTGGAACTGGTGGGTGTCTCTACACTAAATGACATCCTCACTGATTCACGCTCAAAATCACAAAGATGCTTTTTTTATGCAGATATTGATACGATGTGTGTGGGTGTTTTGCTGGTTTCAGTATAAGGAACATTTTGACAGATTGGTCATTTGTTGGGGCTCTTTCCAGATTCTGTGACAGATGATTTAATAAGCGACCAGATAGGGAAACAATGCTCCTATCTTTACCTTGTTCTGAAAGTATTGGTGATTAGGGACAGTGTTTGTTCTCCTGTGCTGCTCTCCTCATGGAGCCTGGTCTATACGGTGAAACTTTTTCTTATCTCTTATCAAGTCGCTCTCAGTTCCGGCATTTGTTGCAGGTGCACTTTTTTAAATGATCTCACTCATGTTTATCTTGGGCTGTCTTCCTCAAGTCAAATCGTGACTGTAGACTCAGTGTGACTAAAGGTTTGTAAGGTGATGAATACAGCTTGAGCATTTCCTTAGCTGTGATTGGAGGTTCGATGCTATCTCATGGTCCCTTGACACTTCTTAGGCTGCAGCAGTATTTCTGTGTCAGGGGATGAGACATTGGTTTACTGTATGGTAAGCTTTGTAGATTCCATTAAAGCATTTTATGCTTCATCTAAAGTGTTATTTTTGAGTGCGTGGTGGTGACAGTATTACCATCCCGTGCTTCACATTACATTGCATTTTGTCCAGTTGGCATTTCAGGCATTTCAGATGGTCTTGTCATCAGAGCGGGGTCATTTCTAGGTTACCAATGTTACTGTGTATTGCTAAAAATCTTCATATTGCTAAATATGTGAGCAATGTGGAAAACAGATAATTGCGTTGTTGTAAAGTAGTTCTTGATAGTGTTGTTGTGCTCATAGTTGGTGCTTGATAAGGAATGTGTAGAACTAAAGATCAACCACTGATACATCGACAGGCATTGTTGGTTTCATGATGTCAGTAGAGTGAATGACAACTTTGATGAAGTTTTGCTTGAGTTGTAGTATTCAGAGAAGTAGGCCCTGATGGGATTGTTCTTTATTACTGCTCTTAGCTTTGGGGCTTTGGTAGTAATAAGCATATATGCATGTACATACAGCCAGTTCAGAACATGGCCTCATTAAGTGATGCACCATTCCCTAGTGTGTGGATTGCAGTGAGGATATCTGTGGTAATCTCATAAACATAAATAATGAATAATGGTGTGTTTTTAATTGCAGGTCAGAGTTATGGAGAGGCTGTCACCTGGATGGACTCCACAGAAGAGGAGGTCGCTGTGTGGACCTCCATGATCGAAAACCCAAACAACTGGGTGGACGCAACACTATCAATCAGAACAAACCTTGCACGGCGATCTGAGTGATTCAGACACACCGTACACACAAACACTCGTTCAAATAATCATTGGACTGAAAGGACACCCTCAGCACATCAGCACATTTAACCTCTCTTTCACGATTTCTGTTTTTCATATGCATATTACAAACCCCACACACAGACACAAACAGGAGTAAGTAGTGGTGCAGTATTGTGAATTAATGGCGTTGATCGGAAATTTCAAGAAGTTTTATTTGTATGTTTTTGGTTCAGTCTGTTTCTTATCTGAAAAAAGTGTTGTAATTAATTGTAGTTTATCAATTAAATATCAAACCTGAACTGACAAATCACCCAGTGTTCTTCTTCACTTACTAAATTGAAAAATTACATCAAGGCCACAGACCATTTAAACAAAGTTGTTACCATGTATTTAGTTTAGAGTTTTTTTCCCCCAGACCTCTTTAACTCTTTGGAACATGCCAGAAAAATGTACCTATTCACTTTTACCCGAAAGGAACGTGTATTCTGATTATTCAGATAATTATAATTATTAGATTTTTAGGTGCCATTACTTTAATTTTACAGTACAGAAAAAGGCCTGTATTTGCATGTATTCATTTTTTCTCCTTCTGATGGATTACTTTACTACCACCTTGTGGTCAGACGTTATAATTACTCTAAATACTTTACAGGCACATTAAAGAAGGGACAATGAAGAATAAGGTCCAGAGCGAGAAGAGAAAAGTATATCCAGTGATTTGTCCTCGCTTTTAACCATTAAAACCAACTGTTCTACATATCCATTCTACCATTCATCTCCAACAGGCAGTGGAGGAAGGCATCCACCATAACCGAGCTCCTGTCCAGCAGATGGCGATCTGAACATTCAAGATGAAATGAAACCGGAAGATAACCCTTCTGAAAATAAAGTGTTTGGGGTTTTAAGACTTTACAGTTGTAATTCATGAACATCTTATAATGTAAGGACACATCTTTTACAACTTTTTTCTTGAAACCACACCAGACCAGACCAGACCAGACCATGCTATGCTGTGCTTATCCAAAGTCATGTTTAGTGTTATGTTAAATAATCTTGAGTCGTTTTCCCTAAAGCTGTAATGTTATGTATTTACATTAACACTAAGAGCCTTGAGAGACCCCTTAATGTGCCAAATAAAGGGTCATTCTGTATCCTGTATTTTTATTTTCTAATTTATATGCTATTTTTTTATTTGAGTTTTACCAGAATACTGCAAATGAATTGGAAAATAATTTGGAGCCTTTGCTTACTTTACCCAGTCAGTTATGTGTTTATAGCTATGCTTGTATCTTGTTAAATGACATAATCAATAACCACTACAGATTTCCTATGAACTGAAACAACCTTTCGTGCAATAATACTTTTATTTTGTCATGTATCCGGATTTAGTCACCTCATATTTCTGTGTTGCCGATTAGATTTTTCTTCCCACAGAAGCCTGTGTGTCGTCGGTGAGGGTTGAGAGTTGATGAACATGTCCCAGATGCAGCTGCTGAGGTTGTTCATCAGTGAGCGGCTGAGTGCGGCTGCTGAGGAGATCTTCTCTGCGGTGCAGAGGACCATCACAGACCGGGAGGAGGAAGAACAAGACGCCGACCAACATGGACTTAAACAAGAAGTGCATTTACACAGTGAAGGTTGGTCTGATTCCTTATTTTGTTACGTCCTGAAGCAGTGTTAAATGTCTCTTGCATGTCCCACTGCATATGTGAAAAGTGCTTCTAGCTATGTGTCCCTGATGAGCTGGAAACTTGAATGTAGGTTTAATACAATAATATGTTAGAGGAGTGCAATGTTAAATCAGAGGAAAAGTCTGGCCAAGTTATTGCTGTCTTCCTACAGTAGAGTCCTAAAGGCTTTGTCCATAACCCCCAAAAATGACAAATTACATTACAGTTATTTAGCAGACGCTTTTATCCAAAGCGACTTACAATCAGTAGTATATTACATATCATTCACCCATTCACACACTGATGACAGGCTACCATGCAAGGTGCCACCATCAGACTCTAACTAACATTCATGCAACATCCAGTCCACACCGATGGCAAGCCTTCAGGAGCAACTTGGGGTTAAGTGTCTTGCCCAAGGACACATCGACTGCCGAAGCCGGGTATCGAACCACCGACCCTCTGATTGGAGAACTACCTTGCTCGCCACTACGCCACAGCCGCCTCCAACAAATGAACAATACACTCATAAATTCAGCAGTTTAGAACCCATTCAAAACAAAGACAGTAGAGAGCTAACAGAAATTAGGGGAAATATGGGGGATTATATGAAACAAATGCCTCCGCACAAACTCAATCCGGGGTTGTTGTAATTGCATGGTCAGCATCTTAAACTCCTCGTCTATCAGGATGCCTGGCCAAACATTAAGTTAAAGAATTATGAAAGACTTGCTCCTGAAGGCTTGCCATCGGTGTGGACTGGATGTTGTATGAATGTTAGTTAGAGTCTGATGGTGGCACCTTGCATGGTAGCCTGTCATCAGTGTGTGAATGGGTGAATGATATGTAATATACTACTGACTGTAAGTCGCTTTGGATAAAAGCGTCTGCTAAATGACTGTAATGTAATGTAATGTAATGTAATGTAATGACTAGAGTCTTGGAAGTGGACTCCCTCTATAACTTATCTTTCTTTCATGCAAATAAGACTTGATAATACATTCTGAAAAGAAAAGGGGCAAACTGTGTCTAAGCAAAGTTCTCACCTCTTCCTCTTAACAGACACGCCACAGCTCTTCGTCTGTGCACATGAGCAGAAACGCTTCGAGCAGGAGTGGAGTCCTGAGAGCTGCCACAACAAACCTAGTGTGGACCAAGATGACTGTGGCCTGCTGGTCCCAGAGCCTGCAGCAATCAAACAGGAACAGCCGTGGAGCAGTCCGGAGATGGAGGACTCTGATACCAGCACTGTGAAAGTGACGCCCACCTGCATGAAGAGTTACATTTACTCAGACATGACTGAGTTACTAACTCATAACACAGGACACGAAGACAGAAAGCTTGTATCGGTGGAGGGAAATGCTCAGTCAAGCAGTCGATATTGGACTTATTTGCCAGATTGTTCGGTGACTCTGAATAACATGGGGCCTGAGTTGCGTTTAGCTACCCTGACAGGCTACAACCTTGATAAAGTCCACACGCAGAGCCCCGCGGGGAGAAAGCAGCTGACTAAAAGATGTCAACCAAACAGCCCAACTCCGTCAAATAAAGAGACAAAGAGCAGAAGCAAATCTTACTGCTGTCGTTTCTGTGGCAAAGAATTCAGCCACAGCGCACATCTGGCCACACACACACAAATCCACACCAGTGAAAAACAGTTCATCTGTGAGGTGTGTGGCAAAGCGTTTCGACATGGCAAAAGTGTGACTGTGCACATGAGGATCCACACGGAAGAGAAGCCATACCGTTGCAGGACTTGTGGCAAAGAGTTCCGCCATGTGGGCAATTTGAACGTACACACGAGAATCCATACAGGGGAGAAACCTTACACATGCACAGTGTGCGGGAAGAAGTTCAGTCGAAATAATTTGATGACAAAACACATGACTGTGCACACAGGTGAAATGGGTTTAAACATGAAGAGTGTGTTAAGAAGAGGGTCAGTTGGCATGACTTCATAAGAGTAAAGCGCTGATGGAATATCCAGTTTTCTGTGGGACAAAATCTGCTTTTGAAAAAGCAAGATTCATCTTAATTCCTTTTTTGTAGATTCATCATTGTACATTGATAATGGTTAAAGCATCAAATTATCTTTCTGTATGTAAAATCATGGTTACTGTAGCCCAAAGCTCAGTATCGAGATCTAACCGAACCTTGTTAATAAACTCTTATCCTGATGAAAAAGTGAATTTTACTTCCATTCTCCAATGCTGAACCAACCCTATTTTCCCACGGAAAATAGCTCTCTGATAGTCAAACACACATTGTTGACTTAACATTTTAAATAGAATCACATAAACAAATCAGTTCATATAATTATACAGTACCAGTCAAAAGTCTGGACATACCTTCTCATTCAATGTTTTTTCTTTATTTTAATTTAATTTTTTTTCTACATTGTAGATTAATATTGAAGACATCCAAACTATGAAGGAACACATATGGAATTATGTGGTAAACAAACAAATGCTCAACAAACCAGAATATGTTTTATATTTTACATTCTTCAAAGTAGTTGAATGAGAAGGTGTGTCCAAACTTTTGACTGGTACTGTATATTAATTAAATTTCTTTTTTTTTTTTACCTACAGACTTTACCTCCAAACTTGTTTTGCTATGTATTCTTTTCTTAACCGATATGTGGTTTTTTTCTGCACAAACGCCACACTTGCATGT
Source organism: Anoplopoma fimbria (assembly GCF_027596085.1). Classification (NCBI taxonomy): domain Eukaryota; kingdom Metazoa; phylum Chordata; class Actinopteri; order Perciformes; family Anoplopomatidae; genus Anoplopoma; species Anoplopoma fimbria. Next base: position 3,947,625 of record NC_072458.1, on the reverse strand, counting down.
TATGGTGTGTGGTTGTCTTGGCGACGGGATGTCAACATCGCCGCTGCTGGAGGACACGTGTCTTTGGCCGGTCGACCAACCTTAAAAATGTCGGAAATGTCAGCTATGAACAGAAAGTTGATAAAAACCCTCGCTGAAAACATCTCAAAACAGGTGCAGCACTGTGAGTATTGGCTTCAAACACGGTATCTGATGGTCAAATGGTGCACCTTCCCAGAAATGCTTTTTCTTGTTTTCAAAATGCCACACAGCTGATGTATAAGAATGTGAAATGTCGGCCTCTATTTCAATGACCCCAGTCAATAAAACAGAGGTGGAGTGTCTTATCCGGGAGTTTAACGTGTTTCTGGGGGAGCCGACTGTCCCCGGAAGAGCAGCTGCCGGCCTGGACAGAGGGAAGTTCAGGAGCATACTGCACAACATCTTTGGGATGACCGACGACATGATCATGGATGGAAGTAATCCATCTGTTCCACATTGATATTATATTAATATATAATAAAAGTGTAAAGAGTGACACATATTTCATATTTGGATGCAGAGTATTGTGATTCTTTGGTAACCTGGCCATGTTCTGAGTGTTTCGGGTCATCTTTTCCCCAGTCTTCAGGACATTTGACAAAGACAACGACGGCTTCGTCAATATGAAGGAATGGGTTGAGGGACTGTCTGTTTTCCTTCGAGGGAACTTGGATGAAAAAATAAAATGTACGCTCACAACCTTACTTTTAGTGCTCTGACTTACACACTTGCATGAAAAAACTAATGAGTTACAAGCTACTACTCGGGTAATAACTCTTCCCTTTTTGTTTGGCTCAGACTGCTTTCATGTGTATGACTTGAATGGCGATAACTACGTCTCCAGAGAGGAGATGTTTCACATGCTGAAGAACAGCCTCATCAGACAGCCCACAGAGGAGGACCCTGACGAAGGAATCAAGGACCTGGTGGAGATCACACTCAAGAAGATGGTGAGGGGATTAATGCGGCTGGCCTGTTGGTTTAAATATACATTGACTTATCTCTGCATATGTTCTCTGATCAAAACGCCAAACAAATGTCAAATTTCAATGTTTTAGCGGGCAATAAGTAAAAACAATCTGAGATGCACATATCTGACTAATTTATGTACACAACTGGCTACAAGCACATTTTTTATTTTCGTAGGACCATGACCACGATGGCAGGCTGTCTTTCACTGACTTTGAACAGGCAGTAAGAGAGGAGAATCTATTACTTGAGGCCTTTGGAACCTGCCTCCCTGACACCACGGTAATCACAAATCAAAAGCTTTTGAAAAACTAGAACAACTTCAATTTCTATGTCAGAAGTTCTTAATCTATTTTTCTCTGTTTTCAGAGTATTGAGACATTTGAGCAGCATGTTTTTCAAGAACAACTGGAACAATGAAGAAATCACATTTGTGTGCTATTTCAGAAATATAGTCTTTAATAAAAAATGTTAATAGCTGTTTGCATCATGGTGCAAAATTTGTAAATAAAAGCCATCTGCCAAGGGAAACAGTTTAAATGGTTATTTTCCAAAGAAGTAGCATTAATCTCTGCAGAAATTCCGGCATTAGGGAGGCTCATTAGATCAAATCCGACGACGTGGTTTCATCTTTTTCTCTACCGGTTTGAGGCCAGGAACCGATTCAACCTGAGAACAATGACAAAATTAATTTTACTGACACGAATAAAGGAATTAAAGCTACAGTGAAGAATTAGATTTTTTTAAACGTTCATTAAAAAGAAAAAATCAGATTATAGAATACCTGTTTCAATGTGTTCCTGATCAGGCTTACAGTTGTGTTTAGTGACACATCCTCCATGTCGAGTTTGGGAGGTTCTGGTAGCTTTGGCCCAATAAGTGGCTCATTGTTTCTAGTAACATCAGTCAGTGAGGGCTCCGCAGCCTCTTCCATCTTGCGTTTCCTGTTTTCCAAGTGTGTGGTTCTTGGGACAAATCTGACTGCTGCAGAAGACTGAGGTGAGGTCAGTCTGTGTTCTGTGTCTCTGTCCGAAGAGGTTTGGCTGGAGCTTGAACTTTGCGCTTGCTGCCGTTTTGTGTCAATGACGGCATTATGTAATGTCCCCATTTTGTCCTCTGTTGGTAGAGTCCCATGTTGATTTTTATGCCGGTAGTAATTATATTCCTGGGGAGGTAATGGCAGTAGAGGAAAGTCTGAATAGTGGCTGATGTGTGAAGTCTTCTCTGTATTATGATTGCTAGAGGTTTTATCATGTCTGGTGATGACCGTCTCTGATGTGGTGGCTGTGTTTGATGACGTGGTCTCCTTGTTCACAGCCTCCTTTTGTTTCTGTTCTCTTGCTTTGAAACAATAAAAGAGAAAAAAAACATAGTATCATCAAACAGTTCAAGTTCATGTCTATTTGTCATTCAAACTATGAAGATAAAACATGTACGGCAGGTGGAAAACTTAATAAAGAGCTGAGCTATTTCAAATAAAAGTGCATTAAAAGTAGTAAAACATGATAGTACACATGTATACAGTACCAGTCAACAGTTTGGACACACCTTCAAGAATCTAAAATATAAAACATATTCTGGTTTGTTGAGAACTTTTGACTGGTACTGTACTGTAGATAGGGGTTTTCTTTAGGTGCAAGACTTTATACAGTACCAGTTAAAAGTTTGGACACACCTTCTCATTCAATGTTTTTTCTTTATTTTTTTCTTTATTTTTCTACATTGTAGATTAATATTGAAGACATCCAAACTATGAAGGAACACATATGGAATTATGTGGTAAACAAACAAATGCTCAACAAACCAAAATATGTTTTATATTTTACATTCTTCAAAGTAGTTGAATGAGAAGGTGTGTCCAAACTTTTGACTGGTACTGTGTGATGCTTAATTGTACCTTTACTCTGAACAGCCCTGATAACATATCTCCTCCTGTCTTGAAGCTTTAGCCTGGTGTCTTCCACAGTCTCATATTCTGGGACGTAGCACACGTGCAGCACGCCACCGTAAAAACTCTTCTCATCCATGTGTCTTTTAGCATGTCTGAAACAAAAAGTTAAAAGCAAAGACATTTAGCAAGTCTATTCAACTTTGATGAACAAAGTAGGCATGTACCACCCCGTACCTGGCGCTGATGAGTCGCTGGAATTTGACAAGGTAGACCTCGGTGAATTCCTCCGCGGGGTACTCGTCCAGGGGCCTGTACTCCTCCACGGCTCCGTACAGGGCACACAGCTGGATCAGCTCCGCCATCACTCCAATGGCTGGGACCCCTTGGACCATCAGATAACGAGACTCCAAATTGATGGTGTACACCTGATGATGCACAAGACAAATGTAATAATAATAATAATAATAATAATAATAATAATAATAATGGATTTTATTTATATAGCACACTTTAAAATACAAAGAAATCTCAAGGTGCTGCACAGGGTAGAACAATCACAATAATCAAATATAATAATAAAACACTAAAAACAAACAAAAAATAAAATAAAAATTTAAATTAATTAATTAATTTAATCATAATGAAATCTAAGAATATCTATTAAAACCGAACAACCACCCAAACACAAGCAATCCAAATTATCAAGACCCTAGGGGAAGGCAGAGAGGAACAGGTGAGTTTTAAGACTTGATTTAAAAGTGGTGAGGGAGTCTAAGGCCCTGATCTTCTCAGCTCATTCCATGTGATGACATTGTGTAGTTGAGCTGCTGCAACACTTGAATTTCCCCCATGGGGATCAATAAAGGAATATAATAATATACTCTGCAATGAGCCACACTAGAATATTGTTGTATTGTCTCACTACGTCACCCTACAGATGAGAGCCGCAGTGTCTTACATAGCTTAAGATATGCTGTGTTTTATATCTTATCTTATCTTATATTTAGCATATTCTTACCTTAACAGCTTTAGATTTTCTTCCATCTCTATATTTAGGTCGAGAGATGCATATCTTCTGCTGTTCGTGGTGTTTATAAACATCTGGGATGTCCCAGCAGCCTGATCTGTTGTTGCCAGCGGCCGCCATGTTTATGGAGATACATTTCCGGTTGACACACTTCAAAATAAAAGCTCACTCTCTTTCGAATGCTCACGAATCGACCGGGTGTTCGTGCTAAACGTTTTATTTTGAAAAACGTGCTCGATATCAGCTGCTTTGGTCTGACGTCACCAAGGCTCAAAGAGCACATCGAGCGGCTATGTTTGTCGCACATTTCACGTTTGTAGATTAACCTGCCTGGTATTTACATAAGAAGTCAGGCTATATGACAGTATGTTTAGCAATCAGGGCATTCAACCCGTAACTGTTGTTTTTAACAACAACAAAAACTGCTTTCTCCATCTCTCCTCCAAGTTGATCTCGCATCTTTCCCTGAACGAGGTAGGTTAGCTCAGCTAGCTATCTGCCTGTCAGCTAGCAGTTACCAGTAGTGGAAGTTAAGTTTGTTGAAATAATGTTCAAGCTGTGTGTTATTCGTTTCCTTTACTTCTTCTTTTTAATGCAGCTGTCAAAGTTTACTGTACACAATGACTGGAGGTTAGGCTCATTGTGTCAACATGCTCTGCAGAAGACATCTTCTGAAAGACCTGTCAGAGTATGGGGTACACACTTAACTATTACATAGTTATGTGTCAGACTGACATGCATTCGTCCACATTAAGACAACACAGAGTTGAGTGTTGTCAGCAGTAGCAATAGGAGATTTAATCCACGTGGTTTCTCCTTCGGTTTAATAACAATTGAGGTAATAGTAACATCAATAAGAAGACAGGAAATACTTCCTCACTATTCAATTTTTGACCCAACCATTTTAGGAGTAGTTCCCTTGCATTCTCACTTGGTGGTGACAAAACTTAACATTTTAGATGGAACAGGAGAATGTGTAAAAACACCAGAGCATTCTTATAAATAACTGCATGGTTTTGTATCCTGTTTCACTTTGGTCAATAAGCACCGGTATAAATCCAAAGAACACTTTTTTGATTAGTTGTGTGACATAATGTGAATGAGTGTACATGAGAGAGTTTGCATGACAGTTGTACAAACCTTCCTCCTTTTATGTTTGGCTGGGTGTGTCAACCCTCTTCCATTTTGATATCTTTACACAGGAATCAAACTTGTATTAGGTCTATAATTTAGGCTGTGTAAAACAACTTAAATGAGCAGAAAGCAGGATGATTATGATGCAGTTGTTTTCAAAGATAAATTGCCATAGCAAGCAAAAAAATACAACATCAAAAACTTTGTGTCTGCCTGGTCAGAACCAGGCTTTGGAGTTGTCCTGGGGCCATGGATCTCCAGTGTTCCTCAGCTGGACTCAAAACAGAACCTCCTGCAGCCTGGACAGCCATAAAGTGGAGCTGTGTCGACAACTGGGAGAAAAGCTTGGCCTGAGCGATGGAGAGCAGGTACTTCTTCACAATAAACATGTTGTTCTGTTACCATAATCTCTACATGACACATGCTGTCAGTCTTTTGACAGTTTGATGTTATTGTCAGTTCTGGCTAGTCTGACTAAGTGTTTGTGAAATAATTGTTGTGTCATTTCTCTCAGGGCTTCTTGAGACCATGTCACCAAGTCTCATCAGTACATCAAGTGTTTGTGGAGCCACTGTCATCTGATGACTGGGAAATCTTGGTGGGTGAGCATAGTGACTTAATTAGTAACATTAATAACCCAATGTCTTCTTGTTGAAAAAATACACGGCAAAAGTATTTTCTAACAATCCTCCCACTACAAAATGCTACACCAGGGATAGGCTTGTGACCCAAATTCACATCAAACAATATTTTATTGTCTGTTTTTTGGTGACTGACACCCACAGGAGCTCCACAGTGCTGCACTGGAGCAGCAGCTATTGGATCAGATCAGAGTTGTTTTTCAAGATGCCGTGTTTCCTGTGTGGGTGGACAGCCACACTGTCATCTACATCCAAATAGGTCAGAGTTAATCCAATAATTACTATCTTTTATTGCTTAATAGTCCGAAGGCGACGTGTGGTTTGGTGTTGGTGGTTTACTAGACAAACCTACTTACTTACTAAAGTGTTTGTTCAGCTCCTTTTATATACATTTCATATATTGGTCTTTACCTTGGACAGTATTCATAACACAGTATTATCTGTTCTTAACTCTGTGCAGCATCGCTTTCGCCATCTGTGCCTTATGGTCGCTTGGAGCAGTTCACAGAACTGGTTGTCTCTCCTAAGAGCCACGCTGGAATTGGCCACCTCAATGGTTCTCCAGTGACAAACAGCAAGGAAGAGCATTTTCACAGACAGGAAAATATGGATCATTCCAACCCCTCAGGGCCGTCATTAGAAAGCACCCCTCCTCAAATCCACCAGTGGGGGGGCATAGCTGACATGAAGAGCCTGCTACGCTATATGATAAAAGGTACTTACGACCCAGTTAAAGAGCTGCCACCTGTACCTGACGTCCCTGTCCTCTTCACTGACTCTATCTACAGAGTGTGCGGTGCACCTCCAGACTCACTTTGCACTATAAGCCATATTGCAACTGCTGCTATTCATTTATTTCCTTGGAGGCAGGGGTTGGATGCTGGAACACCTGCAGGTCAGTCACCGGTGACTTATGGCCTGCTCTCCAAAGTTCTCTCTCCTAAAGAGTCAAGGGACAGAGCCAAGCAGGCTATGGAAAAAAAGAAGAATGCAGGAGTTACTAAAGTTGCTGGAGGAGATGAGGTGAAAGAAGAGGAAGCCACGGTGGTCAGGGTGGTGTACCATGATAGTGAGAAGCTAGTACGCAAGAATAGAAGTCCCATCGAGGGAGAGATCCATAGTGGAAGAGTATGGGTGAGTTTGCTCGCTGTTCATTTATCCACTTTAACCATAGATTAACTATGGTACTTTCACTGTGGCTCAGTACTGTGCTTTTTTATATGCTGGCATATCTCATATAATTATTGTGATTTTCAGATCCCGAAGCCCCTGGCCTTCAAAATGAATATCAACCCACACACAACAGTTAGAATTAAGCCGGTCAAATCCACTATCAAAGTAGCCTCCTCTATTCGTCTAAAGCCTCTCATACCGCTGGTGAGTGCTGAAGAAGCTATATCTGATTACAGTATGGAGTTAGAGATTTTTTTTCCACTATTAGTCCTCGCAATGGTGAATTGTCAAAGCTTCATGTAATCTAATCTACTCTCTTCCTTCTGTCCATGTGATATTTGACATTTTCTCTCCAGCTCGAGGAGGACGACGAAGAGATCCAGACAGCTTTCCTCGGTTGGCTACACACCCAGAGTCATGAACCTTTAGCCTGTCTGACAGCACGGTCTGGCACCATCCTCCTACATGGAACTGATGGTGATTAATTTGTTCTCCTCTTTTACAAGTTATTGTTAATCCACCAATGGCACAAAAATGACCGATCTACTGAAAAACAAAGAGGCTAAAAATCAAATAATGCACACATTCAAATTAAAATACTTTCAGCTGCATTCACTGTTCTCTCACCTTTTTATTCTTATTTATAGCAAAGTTAGAGTTTGTCCTAACTGTACTGAAACCGGAACCAGAGAGGGACCCTCCAGACCAGCTGTTTTCACTAGCCTCAGCTGTTATCCAGAAGGAAAACATACAGGTACAAGCATGCATTTCATGTAAATTGCCCATTAGTACTCTGTAACAAAAAACTGATTCTGCATGCATTTTTTGCTCCGCATAGTTTCATGCAGGTGTTTGATAAAAAAAGAATATTTGAAAAACCTCTGGGTTTCAAAAAGCTCACACTACATGTCACCTACAGGTTGACAGAGAGCCAGTGACATTGCCAACTGTGAATTCTACAACTAAAACGACCAACCCAGAGCTTCCCTCCCTCAGTATTCTAGGGTAAGCATGTAGCTATTTGTGAGCCTGTGTTTGGTTTAAACAAGGATCTTTTTCAGAATTAATTTCTCTCTACATCTCTCACTCCATTAACTTTGTCTTTCCCCAGTGGGATCGATGAGCTTAGTAGGACTGGATTTGACTTCATCTCCCACAGCCTTCTGGGTAGTCCCCTCGCAAGAGAGCTTGGTACAACTGGACGGGGACTCCAGGGAGGAGCTTTACTCATCACTGGTGCTAAGGTATCTGTTAATATAACCATCATAATAAAACCGCTCACAGCACAGATATTTCTACCCTTTACAAAGAGTAAATTAAATAACTACAATAATTTTGAAGTGCTGATGTAAAGTGCTGAAGTAATAAGATGGACAGTAAAAGTTACCATGTAATTTACTTCATCTCTATATCTAACAATATTGTTTTGTATGCTATGTAACATATACTATGTTATTATATATCCACACAGGGAAGTGGAAAGAGCACTCTATCCCGAGCACTTTGTAGAAAAGCTAGAGAAGATGTGGATGCACATGTTGAGCTGGTGGACTGCAAAAAACTACAAGGTAGATACTTTGCAGATGTACTTGTAGATACTCTGTGTCAAAGAAATGTAGTTGAATGTAATTATAATAAAAATTGTTTTGTTTTTTTCTCTACCCAGGCAAAAGGGCAGAAACAGTGAGACAGATGTTGCAGGATATTTTTGAACAGGCTGAGTGGAGGCAGCCATCAGTGGTTTTACTTGATGACCTGGACCATATGACTGGGGCACCAAACTCGCCAGAGCATGAGCATGGCGCTGAGGCGCTGATGCAACAGTACATTGCACAGAGTAAATCATGAATTCTTTATTTTGTTTTTGTGTGGAAGGGTTGTCTGTGGTCATGTATGTTCACAGGTAGGATTGGTTATTAACTCAGGCATTTATGCTGATTCTTGTTGTCTGTTTGTGGCTCTAGGCCTGAAGGATGTTGTGGATGAGGTGCTGGTTCATTCCAGTCTGGTGTGTCTGATCATCACCAGCCAGAGTGAGCATTCCCTCCACCCCTCCCTGACCGAGATGCAGGGGTCCCACTTCATCCAGGGCTTTGCACACATCCAGCCACCAGACCAGGTCAACACACACACACACACACACACACACACACACACACACACACACACACACACACACACACACACACACACACACACAAAGACACACACAAAGACACACACACACACACACACTGGTAGAAAATAAAAACCAACAGCTTTCTTGTTGGTTATTTTTTGTAGGATCAAAGAGCTGAAATCCTGCACCGCCTGATACTCAGAAAAAACAGCATATCTGGTGAGACCTTACAGACTCTAGACCTGGCAGCTGTTGCCAAGGAGACAGAGGGATACATGCCCCAAGACCTTTCACTGCTGTTGGAGCGGGCTGTCCATGCCAACACTGTACAAGGAGGACACAGTGACCAGGGTACCAAATATATTTGGGTTACACTAAAATGATATGATTTAAAGTTGATATCAAGGTGTTTTATTAAGTCCTTTGCTTATTTTCTCTGATCTAGCTAATGCTAGTTTAATGTGCCACTTATTTGTTTTTGCTCCGTATCCCTCAGGTGTGTGTCTGTCCTCGGGGGACTTTGTGCAGGCTCTCAAGGGATTCACGCCTCCCTCGCTGTGGGGTGTAGACCTCCACACCCCAAGTGGAGTCGGGATGGAGAGGGTAGGGGGGCTGAGAGAAGTGCGACAGCAACTAATGGACACCATACTGCTCCCCGCTAAGGTCAGTGTCCGCATGACTAATCACAAGATAAACAGGTGTGTTTTCAGTCGGATAGAAGCACCACTGTGTCATACAGGAGGAACAGAAGTGAAATAAAATAATACACTAAATGTGATGACAATCCATTTATCATTTCAACACCATAACTGTTATTGATTGTTGCAACATAAGCTATTAAAAGTCGCACCTCAAGTGGGAGTAATAATAACACTTATAATAAATGCAGACTTATTGATTTTACGCAAACAAAAACAAATTAATTTGATTGAAGTCAAATTCCATCTCTTGTTCTTATTCTCCCCCGAATCTGTTAAAAAACATTTCCTCTATTTATAAGATTTATGATAGAAAGAAGTGATAAATGATTAAACTCTTTGAGTTCCAACACCGTTTCCTAGTTATTTTTACGGTTATGATTTTTGTTATTTCCACTTCATGTTTAACCCACAATAGTACAGTTATTAGAAAACACACATGGCTGTCTCACGGTTGGATGGTTTTGATTTGATCAGCTCTCATAGTCTTAAATCTCTCTGCTGCTATTTTGTTTGTTCCAAACCAGACCCAGAAGTAGGTCATTGAAATTCAGGCCACTATTATGTACAAGTGTAATTACACTTAAAAGTTCTTTATTTAATTAATGTTTTTTCTTTTTTAGAATAACGTGCATTTCATACAGTAGATACCTGAAAGTTGATGAAAATTTGGCGTTATCACAGTTAGTGTAGTGTTCTTCACAGCATTATATTGGCCAAATTATGTTAACCCTCGATGTAGTGTTCTTCACAGCATTATATTGGCCAAATTATGTTAACCCTCGATTAATGTCATATTGGCTAAATTATATGACTATGATAGCAATAACTGTTGTATTAGGCATAAAATACTTGGTAATTGATTGTGAGTCTTTGGTGTGTTGCAGTATCCAATCCTGTTCTCCAATCTTCCTATCCGCCATCGCTCAGGAATATTGCTGTATGGAGCTCCTGGTACAGGGAAGACCCTGCTGGCCAGGGCCGTGGCCAAAGACAGTGGCATGAACTTCATCAGCATCAAGGTAGACTGAGCTTTTGGCTCTGTAAGTATTTCTTAATCAGAGCAACCTTTATCTTCACTGACACGGGATATTAACCTCTCTCTAGGGACCTGAACTTCTGAGTAAGTACATTGGAGCTAGTGAGCAGGGAGTCCGTGATGTCTTCCAGAGGTCAGTCAACATGTACACTCCAGCACTTTCTTATGACTCTAGCAGTTGCTAGTTTTAATGAGTAACATTAAATATTTATAGTAATTGTAAGCTCCACTAACAATTATTCACCGGGAATCCTCTGTTTGCTCCAGGGCGCAAGCTGCCAAGCCATGCATTCTGTTCTTCGATGAGTTTGACTCTCTGGCTCCCAGGAGGGGCCATGACAGCACAGGTGTAACCGACCGTGTGGTTAACCAGCTCCTCACCCAGCTGGATGGGGTGGAGGGACTGCATGGTAGGTCATACAGTAGTATACAACAAATTGTGAGTTCTGTATGTTAAAAAAATCTACTTTAAAGAGCTAAGGGCGCAGATTATATTTGCAAATTTGTCTGATCAGTGCTGCAGTCATGAAGTTTTGGTAAATGCGTTTTCTTATCGAGAGTTAGATGAGAAGATCAATACCACTCAGCTCTGCCCACAGGTAATTAGTGAGCTTTAGAGGTGTTAGTAGGCGGATTAAGTTGCTTTTGGATAGAGCTGTTTCCAGTCTTTGTGCTAAAATATCTGTCTCCTGCCTCCAGCTTCATATTTATTGAATAGACATAAGAGTGGTATCTGTCCTCTTATCCAACTCTCTGCAAGAAAATTGACGTGTTCAGTAGGGGTTCACAATATCAGATTTTTCACTACACTATTATTGTGGCCAAAAGAATGAATGGCAAAAATGGTTTAGATAACCTTAACTCTATATGTAAATGATTTAAGAGGCACTGGAGTATCTACACAATATTATCATATGCACATTATTAACACAATACCTATATTTCATTTTTAACTATCAGGGTTTTCATCGATACCAGTATATCGTGACACCCCTAGCGTACAGGTATTTTTCAAAATTACAAACTATTTCTTAAAGTTAAATAGAGAATATTCCTTCATGTTTGCATTTGTAGGTGTATATGTGCTTGCAGCCACCAGCCGTCCAGATCTGATTGACCCGGCCCTGCTGAGACCTGGACGACTGGACAAGTCCCTATACTGCCCCCCGCCTGACCTGGTCTGTTGCAATGAAATCAACCACTTCTAATTGTCATTTTGTAACATGTTTAATAACACAACACTTTATACAGTAATTAAGACAAGGGGTAAGGGGTAAGAAATTCTGTGATTATTCAAGACATGTCCTTGTTATTAAATCCAACTGTTACATTTCCAGGAAGCCCGTGTAGAGATCCTGAAGGCTCTGAGCGCCGGCATTGCCCTGGCCGCTGACGTGGACCTTGATCAGCTGGCAGCAGCAACAGAGCAGTTCACTGGGGCAGACCTGAAGGCCCTGCTCTACAACGCACAGCTGGAAGCCGTCCATAACAGCATGGGCTCCAACACACCACATGTAGGTCTATTGTACTTAAAAGACAAGTCACTGAACAGCTCATTTTGTTGAGATGGGGTTGCCGTGGGCTAATAGAGCAGGAAGGCACGGAACTGTTGGCCAGTCCATTTTCAAATTATTTATGGTTCAGGGTGAAGCAGCCAAGCTTTTTTTTTTTTTGTCCCTCAAGGCTAACTAAATGAGGAGTTTTGTATGCATCGCAACAGTGAATTGCTCTACTTGATATTTAATCATCAGTTTGCAACATAATTCAAATTATCCCGAACCATGATGACAAGGATATAATTGAACAAGTTAAAAAGCAAAGGCTACCAAAGGCAGGAAGATAATAAATGAATGCTATCTTGAGTTGCAACAACACAGTGAAGCCACTTTGCAAGTCCGTATAAATCTTTTTGAGCACTGCAAAGACTACTTTGCAAAGTGTACTTTTAAATCCAACCTTTGGCCTTCTTCTTCTGGGTGATAATCAGGAGCTGAACTCCGGCTCCGACAGCGACATGAGCCTGTCCTCCATGATCTTCCCAAACAACAGCAGTGGCTCAGATGATTCTGTTGGGGAGGGGGACCCAGGCGTGGGGCTGGACCAGTCCATGATTCTCCTGGAGCCCAGTGAGCTTCAAGCAGAAGACCGACAACATTGTGGTAACGTTTGGAGACTTTACTTTGGAAGCTCCTACGAGTCAGATCTGGAGAATTCACCGATTTCAGGACGGGTGAGCAGTGCAGGCCAAAAAAACCTCTTATTATTTATTTCTATTTAATAATTCAATTATAGGTTTTCAGATTTCATAGTGGAATAAATTGGACAGAGCCAGGCTTGTTGTCTTTTTGTTAAGCCCTACAATGCCTTGATTCTAGCTCTGTAGACATTAGATTGATATTGATCTTCTCATTCGCTCTTGGAAAGAAAGCCAATTTGTTGACTAATCTGGTAGACTCGCCCCAGACTAAAGTACACAAGTAATTTCTGATTAAATTTGAATCAAATCTTGAGTTAACTAAATATGGTTAGGAACAAACTATCTGGTTTGATACACCTCTAAGCATTCAAAATGTTTCGATATTACAGCAATCTCAATGGAAATATTATTATATTGACATTGGGTAGGACACTTTGTAGAAACTTTCGTGGTCTTATGATTTGTTGGTCTGTCCATTTTTTCTCGCCTCCCTTGACAGAACTCTCGCTGCGTCTCCGGACCGAACTCCATGACCCATGACTTAACAAGGGCATCAGGTCGGGAACCTGGACGCTCACTCACCCCTGCCTACATGTCCTCCCTCCAAAGCGGGTACAAAGAGCTCGGCCTTGAGCAGCTGGAGCGCCTACAACAAGACATTAACAACATCAAGAATAACTACAGGAGAGACAACGTAGGAGACAACAATGGACAATAAAATATCTAATAACTCTGTTTTGTTTGAATTCTATTGCTTTCTGTATTACTTTAGTACTGCAGTCTTTCGTGCTCTGTTAAATTCCCCTAAATCTAGTTAACTCTACACTAATCTACTCATAGCAATTATATAAACCAGTGTTATCAGATTGCTACTGGGTGCATGATTAATCTTGTACTTTGGGTGCAGGGGGCCTGTGTCCGGGTGCATTCAGTCTCCAGCCAGCCAGGCCTGCTGCTGTGTCAGGCTCATGTGAACTCTGCCTTGGCTGTGACCAGACCGTCTCTCAGCAAAGCCGACTGCAACAGATACACAAAACTGTAAGTATGAGGATACCACTGCAACAGTTGTAGCAATACAAATTGTGCTGATATTGGTATAAAAAAATACTGCAACAGAAACTGTTTGCTCTACGGGAAGTAAAGAAATAATTTAACTGCTGTCTATTTAGTTTTGAAAATAGTAATCTTTTAATGGTTCAATTGGCTATGAAATTTATCAAGCATATAATGAGCCATTTAGAGTCTTATCTGCAGGAGGAAATGAAAAACATTTGAAAAATGTGTGTTATGAAGCTGTTGCCAAGTAGCAGCAATAGAGGAATATGAATCATGATACCTCTCATTTGATTCTTTTTTTCTATGTCAAATTACTTTGTAAATTTTGTGAATTCTAGCTGAGGTATATCAGACAAATTTCATGGTCAACTATATGTCATGTGAAGAAATAAACAGCTTATTAGAGCTGAAATAATACCAAGACAAATATTGTAGAGCCTTCCTTGTGCAAGATCAATCTGGTCTTTGGTATTTTATGGGAACTGTTAACTGTTGAAAGATATACATATCATGAAATAACTGTTTTAATTAATCTTTTTTTATTTATCTATTATAGGTATGAAGTCTTTGACAGTGCAGGGAATGGAAAATCTCTTCACTCAGCCACATTTAAACCTGGACAACGTGTGACTTTAGCTTGATCAGACATGCTAGTTTTACACAACGAATTTGTTATTTAGATAATTTAACAAAAGTATTGATGGACTAATAATTTAACAATCTGTGTAGTTTATTAGCTCTATAGAGCTTTAAAGAAAATGTAAATTTGTATAATGTTTCCTACTGACTTGATTCTGGGTAAGACAATTATCTACTTAAAATGTAGTCACTGTATATATGTACAATGCCAGGGGATAAATTATGTAATTGTTCAAATAAAATCGTTGTACAAATCTTGCCAGCATTACTTGATTAAACACTGATTGTGAATTTTTATTGATAATTTCTTTCATGACAAAAGTCATTATTTAGGTGAGTATTCAATAAGAAATATCATGGGAAAAGTATTTTGTATGCAATACAAAATTCCACCATACATTATGCAATAAAAAGTCAAAGTATAGTCTGCCATGAAAATGGCATAAATAAGGACACAGTATCGATCCATCCATCATCTTCTGCCTGTCCAGGGTTGGGTTGTCGAGGCAGCAGGCTTTGAGGGTATTCCAGACATCCCTCCCCCCAGCAACTTCTTCTCTTTGTGGGAACCCTTAGGCGTTTCCAGGCCAGATGAGATATAAAGCCCCTCCAGCATATTGTGGGTCTACCCTGGGGACTTAGACCAGTTGGACGTGCCTTGAGAACCTCTAAAACGAGTGGAAAAAACAAAGGAATATCATGGTATGTTGATGAATGAAGTCAATATGTAGTCCATTCATACATTTCATAGAAAGCCATATTATAGTTTTGGAAAAAAGGTAATTGTATAGTATCTTGTAAAGTCAAATTTTAGTATGTTGACAGTAAGCATAGTATATAGAATGGCAATAAAGTCAAAAAAGTAATTCTATAGTTTGTTGATAAAAAGTAAAGTCATAGTATACTTTGTAAAAATTAGTTTAAAAAAATAAATAAAAACTAAAATAGCAAAAGATTATACTATAGTGTGTCAAAAAAGCATTACAATTCATAGTATAGTATATTGAGAAAAAAGTCACATGAAAGTCATAGTAAAGTATGTCAGAAAAGGTCATAAAGTATGATGAAATACGTCATAATATAGAATTAATAATTATTTTTAAATAATCAGGGTTAGGTACGTCAAAAATCAGTGTAGTACGATGAAAGCAAAATCATGAAAAAGTCAAGGTAAAGTTCATGGATAAAATTCATAAAAAATTCATAGTACAGAAAGTCAAAGAAAGTCATTAAAGAGTGATAGTATAGTAACATTTAAAAAGTCATAAAAAAAGTAATAGTAAAGTATGTTTTAAAAAGGCATAGTATAGCATGTTGAAAAAAGTAATTCAAAAGTTACAGTATAGCATGTTGGAAAAAGTCATAATAAAGTCATAATATGGGATGTCAGACAAAGTCATAGTAAAGCATGTCAAAAATTGTCATAGATAAGTTACAGTACAGCATGTTGAAAAAAGTCATATTATAGTATGTTGATAAAAGTCATAAAAAGTCATAGTATAACATGTTGAAAATAGGTCATATTATAATATGATGAAAACATCTTTGGATTATGGCATAGTTAAGTATGATGGGAAAAATGTATAAAAGTGTAATTTCATAGAATAGTATATTGAAAAATAATTTATTATGTAAGATTGAATTATTTCTTTGTGAAGCAGACATTGAGATGATCACTGCCCAAGACCGACCACCCTGTCAGACGTTCCGGACAAAACTCTAATGAAAGCAGAGTCGAGAGGGGTAAGTGCCAAGATGAAAGTAAAGCTAACCCAGCAAGTACTTAAGATTGTTTCACTCCTCAATCTGCTCCTGGCAATTTCCTGGTCGCAGGAAAACTGACTGTTTTGCCTACATCTTTACAGAGAACTTGCAACATCATGGCATCCCGGTTCAAGCTGCACTTGAAGGGAGGACCGCAAGAGAAGAGGTGGCGGACTCTGTATATCAATGAAACTTGGTGCTAAAAGTCAAAGTTGTCAAAGTTGATGGACAGTGTATCCCTGATGTCATATTTCTATTGTTAAGATGTCAAACATATTGCCCAGAATGATTTTTTTCCTGCTTTTTGCATTCCTCCCGATGCAAGTTTAAAAAAAATGCAAAGGAAAGCATCTTCTTTTCATTGTGAAATTTGTGTATTATGACAATAAACTTTCTTTGACTCCTGGATTCCTTGAAATTAAAACTATTATCTAATAATAACTTTTTTAAAGTAATGAAAAAGTAAAAGTACAGCATGTCGGAAAAAAAGTCATATTGTAGCATGTTTTAAAGTTGTAAAAATACAAAGTATATGATGTCAAAAAGAAGTCATTGGAAAGTCATATTACACTATGTTGGAAAAAGTCAAAGTATAGCATGCCAAAAAAAAATCATAGCATGTCGAAAAAAGTAATACTATAGCATGTCAGAAAAAAGCTTGAAAGGTCATACTATAGCCTGTGAAAATAAGTAATAAAAAGTCATATTATAGCATGTTGAAAAAACTGATAAAAAAGTAATAGGAAAGCAAGCCAAATAAAGTCATACTATAGCATGTCAGAAAAAGGCTTGAAAAGTCATACTATAGCATGTCAAAATAAGTCATAGTATAGCATGTTGAAAAAAAAGTCATAAAAGTCATACTATAGCATGTTGAAAAAAGTCATAAAAAAGTCATAGTATAGCATGTTGAAAAAAGTCATGAAAAAGTCATAGTATAGCATGTCGAAAAAGTTATAGTATAGCAAGCCAAAGAAAGTCAGAGTGTAGCATATCTAAAAAAAGTCATAGTATAGCATGTTGAAAAAAGTCATAAAAAAATCAGAGTGTAGCATATCGAAATAAGTCATAGTGTATCATATCGAAAAAAGTCATAAAAAGGTTATAGTATAGCATGTTGAAAAAAAGTCATAAAAAATTCATGGTGTAGCATGCCGAACAAATTAAATCGTTATCCATTTTTATAATTAATGTTCTTAATGTTACTTAAATTAAGAATAAAAGCACTAGGCTAACCCATATTCTAGAGGAAGGGAAAAGAAGAAACTTCAAAGATTGGGTCTGATGTGTGCTCTGCAGGAATTAACTGGAGTAATTTACTGAGGGGGAAAACACAAGAAACAACTTTAATTTAACAGACTTAAAAGCTCAGTTCTTTTCTATATTTTCTAGCTTTAAACCTTTAGAGCAAAAAAAGTAATACTATAGCATGTCAGAAAAAAAGCTTGAAAGGTCATACTATAGCCTGTGAAAATAAGTAATAAAAAGTCATATTATAGCATGTTGAAAAAACTGATAAAAAAGTAATAGGAAAGCAAGCCAAATAAAGTCATACTATAGCATGTCAGAAAAAGGCTTGAAAAGTCATACTATAGCATGTCAAAATAAGTCATACTATAGCATGTTGAAAAAAGTCATAAAAAAGTCATGCTATAGCATGTCAAAATAAGTCATAGTATAGCATGTTGAAAAAAGTCATAAAAAAGTCATAGTGTAGCATGTTGAAAAAAGTCATAGTATAGTATATTAAAAAAGGTCATATTATAGCATGTTGAAAAAAGTCATGAAAAAGTCATAGTATAGCAAGTCATATGTTGAAAAAAGTCAGTTATAGCATGTTGAAAAAAGTCATACTATAGCATGTCAGAAAAAAAGGCTTGAAAAGTCATACTATAGCATGTCAAAATAAGTCATAGTATAGCATGTTGAAAAAAGTCATAAAAGTCATGCTATAGCATGTCAAAATAAGTCATAGTATAGCATGTTGAAAAAAGTCATAAAAGTCATAGTGTAGCATGCTGAAAAAAGTCAAAGCATAGTATGTTAAAAAAAAGTCATACTAAAGCATGTTGAAAAAAATCATAAGTCATATTATAGCATGTTGAAAAAAGTCATAAAAGTCATATTATAGCATGTAAGTCATGAAAAAAGTCATAAAAGTCATAGCATGTTGAAAAAAGTCATGAAAAAGTCAGTGTAGCATGTCGAAAAAAGTCATACTATAGCATGTCAGAAAAAGGCTTGAAAAGTCATACTATAGCATGTCAAAATAAGTCATAGTATAGCATGTTGAAAAAAGTCATAAAAGTCATGCTATAGCATGTCAAAATAAGTCATAGTATAGCATGTTGAAAAAAGTCATAAAAAAGTCATACTATAGCATGTTGAAAAAAAAAAGTCATAGTATACATATAGCATGTATAGCAAGCCAAAAAAAGTGTAGCATATCTAAAAAAAGTCATAGTATAGCATGTTGAAAAAAGTCATAAAAAAAAAAAATCAGAGTGTATCATATCGAAAAAAGTCAGGTTATAGTATAGCATGTTCAAAAAAGTCATAAAAAATTCATGGTGTAGCATGCCGAACAAATTAAATCGTTATCCATTTTTATAATTAATGTTCTTAATGTTACTTAAATTAAGAATAAAAGCACTAGGCTAACCCATATTCTAGAGGAAGGGAAAAGAAGAAACTTCAAAGATTGGGTCTGATGTGTGCTCTGCAGGAATTAACTGGAGTAATTTACTGAGGGGGAAAACACAAGAAACAAGTCATATTTAGCAGACTTAAAAGCTCTTTCAGTTCTTTTCTATATTTTCTAGCTTTAAAAGAGTCATACTATAGCATGTCAGAAAAAAGCTTGAAAGGTCATATTATAGCCTGTGAAAATAAAATAAAAAGTCATATTATAGCATGTTGAAAAAACTGATAAAAAAGTAATAGGAAAGCAAGCCAAATAAAGTCATACTATAGCATGTCAAAATAAAAAAGTCATAAAAAAGTCATAAAAAAGTCATGCTATAGCATGTCAAAATAAGTCATAGTATAGCATGTTGAAAAAAGTCATAAAAAAGTCATAGTGTAGCATGTTGAAAAAAAGTCATAGTATAGTATATTAAAAAAGGTCATATTATAGCATGTTGAAAGAACTCATGAAAAAGTCATAGTATAGCAAGCCAAAGAAAGTTAGTGTATATGTCGAAAAAAGTCATACTATAGCATGTCAGAAAAAGGCTTGAAAAGTCATACTATAGCATGTCATAAGTCATAGTATAGCATGTTGAAAAAAGTCATAAAAGTCATATTATAGCATGTTGAAAAAAGTCATAAAAGTCATAGTGTAGCATGTCAAAAAAGTCAAAGTATAGTATGTCAGAAAAAAAAAGTCATAAAAGTCATGTTGAAAAAAAATAAGTCATAGTATAGCATGTTGAAAAAAGTCATAAAAGTCATATTATAGCATGTTGAAAAAAGTCATAAAAGTCATAGTGTAGCATGTTGAAAAAAGTCATGAAAAAGTCATAGTATAGCAAGCCAAAGAAAGTTAGTGTAGCATGTTGAAAAAAGTCATAAAAGTCATGCTATAGCATGTCAGAAAAAGGCTTGAAAAGTCATACTATAGCATGTCAAAATAAGTCATAGTATAGCATGTTGAAAAAAAAAGTCATAGTGTAGCATGTTGAAAAAAGTCATGAAAAAGTATAGCATGTCGAAAAAAGTCATACTATAGCATGTCAGAAAAAGGCTTGAAAAGTCATACTATAGCATGTCAAAATAAGTCATAGTATAGCATGTTGAAAAAAGTCATAAAAGTCATACTATAGCATGTTGAAAAAAGTCATAAAAGTCATAGTGTAGCATGCTGAAAAAAGTAAAAGCATAGTATGTTAAAAAAAGTCATACTAAAGCATGTTGAAAAAAATCATAAGTCATATTATAGCATGTTGAAAAAAGTCATAAAATAGTCATAGTATAGCATGTTGAAAAAAGTCATAAAAGTCATAGTGTAGCATGTCGAAAAAAGTCATGAAAAAGTCAGTGTAGCATGTCGAAAAAAGTCATACTATAGCATGTCAGAAAAAGGCTTGAAAAGTCATACTATAGCATGTCAAAATAAGTCATAGTATAGCATGTTGTCAAAAAGTCATAGCAAAAAAGTCATAAAAAAGTCTATAGCATGTCAAAATAAGTCATAGTATAGCATGTTGAAAAAGTCATAAAAAAGTCATAGTATAGCATGTTGAAAAAAGTCATGAAAAAGTCATAGTATATAGTTAAAAAAATCAAGGTCATATATAAAAAGGTTATAGTATAGCATGTTGAAAAAAAGTCATAGCATAAATCGTAATTAATGTTCTTAATGTTACTTAAATTAAGAATAAAAGTCTAGTGTAATCATATTCTAGAGGAAAAAAGAAGAAACTTCAAAGATTGGGTCTGATGTGTGCTCTGCAGGAATTAACTGGAGTAATTTACTGAGGGGGAAAACACAAGAAACAACTTTAATTTAACAGACTTAAAAGCTCAGTTCTTTTCTATATTTTCTAGCTTTAAACCTTTAGAGCAAAAAAAGTAATACTATAGCATGTCAGAAAAAAGCTTGAAAGGTCATACTATAGCCTGTGAAAATAAGTAATAAAAAGTCATATTATAGCATGTTGAAAAAACTGATAAAAAAGTAATAGGAAAGCAAGCCAAATAAAGTCATACTATAGCATGTCAGAAAAAGGCTTGAAAAGTCATACTATAGCATGTCAAAATAAGTCATACTATAGCATGTTGAAAAAAGTCATATAAAAAAGTCATGCTATAGCATGTCAAAAAATAAGTATAGCATGTTGAAAAAAGTATAGCATGTTGCAAAAAAGTCATAGTATAGTATATTAAAAAAGGTCATATTATAGCATGTTGAAAAAAGTCATGAAAAAGTCATAGTATAGCAAGCCAAAGAAAGTTAGTGTAGCATGTCGAAGAAAATAAAGCATGTCATGCTATAGCATGTCAAAATAAGTCATAGTATAGTATGTTAAAAAAAGGTCATATTATAGCATGTTGAAAAAAGTCATAAAATAGTCATAGTATAGCATGTTGAAAAAAGTCAAAGCATAGTATGTTAAAAAAAGTCATACTAAAGCATGTTGAAAAAAATCATAAGTCATATTATAGCATGTTGAAAAAAGTCATAAAAGTCATATTATAGCATGTTGAAAAAAGTCAAAAAGTCATAGTGTAGCATGTTGAAAAAAGTCATAGTATAGTATGTTGAAAAAAGTCATACTATAGCATGTCAGAAAAAGGCTTGAAAAGTCATGCTATAGCATGTCAAAATAAGTCATAGTATAGCATGTTGAAAAAAGTCATAAAAGTCATATTATAGCATGTTGAAAAAAGTCATAAAAAAGTCATAGTGTAGCATGTCATAAAAGGTCAAAAAGTTATAGTATAGCAAGCCAAAGAAAGTCAGAGTGTAGCATATCTAAAAAAGTCATAGTATAGCATGTTGAAAAAAGTCATAAAAAGGTTATAGTATAGCATGTTGAAAAAAAGTCATAAAAAATTCATGGTGTAGCATGCCGAACAAATTAAATCGTTATCCATATTTATAATTAATGTTCTTAATGTTACTTAAATTAAGAATAAAAGCACTAGGCTAACCCATATTCTAGAGGAAGGGAAAAGAAGAAACTTCAAAGATTGGGTCTGATGTGTGCTCTGCAGGAATTAACTGGAGTAATTTACTGAGGGGGAAAACACAAGAAACAACTTTAATTTAACAGACTTAAAAGCTCTTTGGCTGCCTCAGTTCTTTTCTATATTTTCTAGCTTTAAACCTTTAGAGCAAAAACTTTCTGCAAGCTCTGTATCTCAGTAACTCTTGATTGAAGGGTCCCAGGGCATCTTAAACAGCTGAGTCTTACCTGAGATTGCAACAGTAGTCTTCAGTCTGTTCCTTTGCTGTTCTAGCGAGCCATCTTGACAATATTTCCCTATTGAGGCACAACGCCTGCTGTCATCCTACACACTCTGGCACTGGCAGGTTCTGCAATGGTAAATATAGATCCCCAGGACTGCATTTGGCTCGCCTTAGTCTTGTGTCAATCCCACACAATGCAGCATGAAATAATGGCCCAATGAAAGATTCTTCTCTGTGTTTCTTTATCGATCTCTCCTTCGCAAAAGGCAATAATTTAAAACTGTCACTCCAGGAAACTATTTTAAAGGATACAAACATCGGGAAAAGAAACAAAAGTGGCATCTATAACTTTGATGAGAAGTTTTTTCTGTCACAGGGGACTGTCTGCTGGGATGCAGACAGAGAAAAGAGCTTGGGTTTTTAACATGTCAATCATAAATCGTGTAATGCCTTATCGAATACTGTAGGGTAAATTCTCTGTTCACCATCCCAATGGAAGTCAGACATTGGGATGCCAATTAGGAGTGTTTCTCTCTTGGTATTGAAGCCATCAGGTCACTTGGTTGGAGGACACCACCTCTTATCATCAGGCATTTGTTTTATTTCGTGCAGCCTTGGGTGGGGCTGGCAGTGAGAAAATCTTAAAGATTTATTGGTGCATCAGACTGACATCCCCTGTTCTTCAGTACATCACCATCCATCTTTAATTTCCCCCACACGTCCTTTTTATCAAAGCCTGAACATATGGTGACTTTCAAAGACTCAGGAGCAATTAGAGGAGCAAACCTCACGGCTCAAGTTCAGTTCATTTGTTGTCTCCTCTTCATCGCCTTCCCCTTCTCAGTGCTCTTTAAACTCAGTGTGATTCATGGGCTATGGTTTACAACAAAGTACCCGTCCGCTTTGCAACATCAAGAGGTGTCAACCTTCACCAGAATTAGATCCTGAGCAACGCAGAGGAGAACAAAAGACTTGAGTATGACATGTTCACTTGCTGCGACTGCTCTTCACCAAAAATAGAACAAAAGATTTTGATGTGCATTTGTGTGGTTGTGTGAGAACAGAAGAGAGATGAAGGTGGGTTAGTGATATAAAGAGGACATTAAAAAAAGACAATGCAGTGGTGGGTTTTGACTTAAATATATAAGTAAAAAATAAATCTTTGAGAGTCAGAGATGACAGGTGAATTTGAGACCGTTTTAGCTCTGTTAGGTTTTGTTTCTTCTTGACAGGTGTTTCCTGCAGGAATATGACAAAAGGTGCAAATAAAGAAAGCCATTTTAGAAATACAGAAAACATTGTTCTAAAGCTCCCATAATTAGAAGACAAACACAAGTTCTGGATTAGGTATTACCCAGTTCGCATAGTTTATGATATGTACTTTTTTGACATCTTATTCAAACTTTGACAACCACAAAATAATTAATTAATACCAATTATTTAACAAATAAGGTTTGGTTTCCAAGGTCAAGAATTAATCTATAACTGCAGTTTTTAAGCCAGAATGGAAGAGAATGGCTTAAAGTGCTCTGGGGTGATATAATTGAAAGCTCCAAAAAAGCTGCTGCGGTTTCCAAGGTCAAGAATAAGAAGAAAAGAGCTTGAGCCTGTTTGGCAATTGGTGTTACAAATCAACTTGATTTCCTCTAATCTACAACAGTTTTTCACAGTGAATGCATCTAGGCAGACTACTCCTCTCGCTGCCAATTAGAAATGCATTAGTTCTGGTGGGCAGCAGTCTTTACAATCTATCACAACACAACCACTAGCAAATATAAGACTTTCAGATTCATGACTGGGATAGATGAGATTAAGCAACTGCTGAGGCGAACACGGAAATCAATTTCAGAGTTGTATTCGTTTATCTAAATCACAGTTTCCCACTCTGCTGGGATGATCTTTGTCTGAGTTAATGCAATCATTTCGCCCTGCTAATCCTGGCCCTGGGCCCCAGGTGCTGCAGCTGGAGTAGCAGGCACAGCCACTGCTCATCTGCCTCTTCGGGAAATGTACCTACCATCTCAATGTTTAAACTACTAACATGTAGCTTCGTTTGCTGTAACTCATTGAGTTTACTCACCTTATTATCATTAAAATATAAAGCAGGGTTAACATAATGTTTCACAGGCTATTGCAAATGGGTGTGCTCCTTTGCATCAGTAACCACAACAAACAGTGTACTGACACACTCTGGAGTACTACATCACTGCAGCAAGGTGAGAAGTTAAACCACCAGCGGCCGACAAAAATATTGGCTTGTGTTTATTATTTCTACATCTCAGGAAAAGTACTTAGGTACCAAATTAACATTTTTGTGGTGGGTACAAGGAAAATTAAGCCAAATACCAGGTATTATTAATTAACAAGTTTAAACTAAAAAAAGTCAGCTGATCTGCTTCATCAGGACTGCATGGGTGTAGTCTGATCAACTTGATAGACGGTGGCCTGGGACAATAGCAAACAATCCCTTAATCCGTTGTCAGATTTTGATTCAAATGTTGCTAAACTCGAATTGCTGCACAGGCCTTTGGGGATTCACCTTTTTCCAACAAAGCCCAAACCTACTCAAGCCAGCAAGAATAGACCAGACAAAACAGACAGAAATTTGTCATGTGAAATAACCAAATCTGCTCCAGCTTTGGAAAACGCAATGTTCGTGTATGACCACAGTGCTCAAAGTGAGACACTGATTGAAGTTTTCAGGGCCTTTCCTTAGACACTTCTCTATTTTATTTGGATTAAAAAAAACATTTATGTATCTGTGGTCTAAATCCGAGTTATTAATCCATAACTCACTGCTCTGCACGTAGGGGTGTCCATCACATTGACGTAAGAAATATGGCACCCAGCATCATTCTGTCTGCTCCACACTGACTGAAGAGTGTTGCTCTCGGGCCAGGTGAAAAATAATGTTCTACAAGGGATATGGATCTGTCCCTCCGGTAATCAATAACATCAGTGTAGCTGAGCTTCCCCTGATGGGTCTACATTGGACAAATGTCTCCAGTAATGAGAGAGAGAGAGAGAGAGAGAGAGAGAGAGAGAGAGAGAACAAGCTGAGAAAATAAGTCAATACAAATGATGAGCAGGAAGACTTAGAATAGCTCTGACACATTTTTCTATCTGCCCCTTTGGCTGCTACTTGGGCACCATTAGATTTGTTATTTACTCCAGTGAGACGACATTTAGTCAATAACCCCCTTAGGGAAGGACTATGGCAGTCGATAATAAAAGACGAAAAATAGCAAGTAGACTTTCTTTGTTTGTATTGGTTGCACCCTCAAGCCCTCCCTACTGTGAAGCTGCAGCATAAAATCTTTAAATGTTCACAAGCCCCCTGACCTTAAGTCTGATGCTACTATGATGTAGATGTAGAGGCAGGGAAACAGCCAGCACATGATCTATTCCAAATTTTAGAAAGGTTTAATGATTAGTTCACCCATATAACAAAAAAAACAACTTTTGGAAATTTGGTTTCATTCGCTAAGATTGTGATTATCTGCATCTGACACATCTTATTATATATATATATATATATTCTAAATATATTCTGTTTGTCTGATGCTCACACTCAAATGAGGGACACCCTGGATAATCCCCAGCCCTCACTATCAGTAGTGTTAATTTAAACTATTTTCTTTGTAAAAAGTATTCTCTGTTTGGCTGTACTGACCCTGCAAACACTATCAGGTGGACACTGATGAGAGCAGAAGGCGATGTGTCTGGATGCCTTGCCAACTTGTCTGAGAGTCGGCTGTGGAGGAATGCATGCCCATATAATCAGTTCAGGCCATAATCTGATCTGATTAGTGAGTCCTGCTGGACGAGGAAAGGAGCAGCACCCTGCTGGCTGCAGCCTTTAGGCTACTGTCACACTCTGCGGGAAGTCTCCGAGAAGTTGTAACGAGGCCAGCCAAGTCCTTTTCTCTCCAGTCGTTCACAGGCGAGTGTTGCTTGAGACGCAAACACGTATGCACGCACGCACACGCACACACACACAAATGGCAACCAGCAGGGAATCCAGTAAAGTAAGTATATCAAAACAGCTACTTTGCATCCAGCAGCAAATCTAATTGTTAACACAAACGCAGTGTAACAATTATAAAATCCAAATATCTGTTTAGTTGACACTGTCAACGTTTTTTATGAAACACTATGGTTATTTTTTTGAAGGTCAAGTGTCCAGTTTCTAGTAGTGTCTTTCAGTCACATATTCTGTCTTTGGCATTATGTTGTCATGATCTTTAAGACTTTTCCTCTTTTCAAACATATTTGCAGTTCAGAATTGGTATTCAGAATTGTATGTGGCTTCTATTACTCCTGTAAACACAATTGTTCCGTTTTTTGATATGTTGGGTGTCGATATATTTATATTTAGAAAATCTAAATTAAATCTTATCAATAAAAAGATTCATATTTAGTGCAGGGCTTTTTTTATCCTAAATTGTCGATGATTGTCTATACTGCATTTCTCTGAATCAGAATTCCTCTTCCCTCTCTTCCTTTCTTTGTCTCTCTCTGTTGTTTTTCCTATTCTATCTTGCCAGTGGCTAATAGTTCCATCAGGGCCATCAGCTCCAATGACTTATCCACTTCACAGACTGGCTCTGCTCAGTCCACAACATACCACAGCTTCCCCTACAAGGAATGGAGCCATTTAAGTGTGACTGTTGACACGTCTGCATGCTGTGTGAGAGAGAGAGAGACGCTGTGAGGGAATTAAAGACTGGGTGGTAGGTAAGAGAGAGGGTTTTCTACTTTGCCCAAGAGAGTGTGAGACAGATGCTGTTGGAAACTGACTTACTTTTCCAATGAGCACAGACACATCAGTATCCGTTCGTGGGTGAACAATGTTCCCCTGAAGACGGAGCTCAGTGGAGGTTCTTGGGTTGGGTGGTGTATAGAGCGGTCACGCAGGGAATGGTGTCACAAGCTAAGGAGTAAGGGACTGCTTCGACCTGTGTGCAGGGAAATGAATATCGTTTGACACACCCAGGCATGAAATAGGAAAAATCAGGCACCAAAACCCAAGGATGCAAACACACGTTTTAAAACTGAGCTAAAATATTCAGCAGAAATACAAAGGCAGCTTCTCGCTCATTCTGGGTCATCGAATCAATAGTGTCTGACACATTTAATTCCACATAGATAAATATTTAAGGACTTCTTTCGCAGTAATTGATCTGAGAATAATTAGAGATTGGCAGTCAAATACTGCATTATTTACTGTAGATCATTCTATGGACCAGTCCTGATATTACCTTTTCAAATAGCATTTTCAACCCACATTCAATGTAACTTAAGCTAAAGGGAAAGATTTATACAGAGTAAATTCAGCTTTGATAAAGATTTTTAGATGACGCTTATGCTTAAGGCCTGAATACATGAGAGATTCAAGGAGTGTTTCAGAAATGAAACCTCTGAAAGTGAAACTACAGAGCCGACATAAGCGTTTTCATAAAATGTTATTAAGTTAAGTCTGGGTCTGTTGAGGCCAGTGCCACGTTTCATGTTGCTCTGGTTGCAGATCAGAGGACACCTGCAGACTGTGCAAGCTGGACAGAAGGATATGCACCTGGAGTCTAAGAAGGCGGAGGTGATGGGATGGCAGAGAAATTGTGCCACAGTGCCCGACACCTCCTATCCACCCAACTATGAAGTGTGTGTGTGATGAAGCTTATTCAGAAAACAGACAATATATTCAACATGCAGGAATGTCTTTGTTCCTCAGTACTACAGACTGTTAGTTATGATCAGTGTACCACTAGATGCTTTTTTTTTGTGCAAATATAATTTTTCATCTAATGTAATATATTTTTGTAGTCAGGAGTTAGCAAAATAATTCAAGTACATTCTACAATGTGTAGTTTATTATTATTATTTGAATTCAGTTGTTGCTTTTAAAACATCCGGCTTTTGTTAAGATTAGTTCTGATTTACAATAATTCCTGAGAATGTGCTGCTTGAACCATGCTCAACAGCTACACAAAGACAATCCTGCATTACCTTGTTTGAAAATGCATAGGGGAAGGTTGGCAACATTTAGTTAATTATGTCCGAATTGCTTTTCTGTAAAAATAAAATGGTCTCTGGGATGATAAAAGTCCTAATCCATACACCATCTGTTTAAACTGTTAAAGAGAGATAAATAAGCACAAATGACACAATAAAGTGTAATTAAAATAGTAAAAATCAAGCAATCTTTGAATCAAAGTTTTTGCTGCTGTTGATCAAGAAATAACCTTTCCCCTGCATGTTCAAAACCCCGGTATGATCCTTTAAGTGAATGTGGTTCAAGAATGAAGAGAAGAACAGAAGTAAAAAATAGTTACAGTTCTTAAATCTTTAATGTAAACAGCAGTTTTGAGGGGCTTTGAAAAATCCTAAAGAAAAAACATCTGAAGGTATTAAATAGGAAGGGGAAAATATATAAATCATACTAGAAATAATAACCATGATCTGTTTTTAAATTAAAAAAATACATAAACTTTAAATTTTGTGGCCATATAGTCCTGAACACACACAAAAAGACTAACATCCTCTTTGTAATACAAACTACTAGGCAGTTTCACAAATTTAAAATCCCTAAATTATGACCATCTTACAAATGTTGAACAAAAAAAAGCTCAAATATTGCTTAGGAATGTTGTGTACAGCAGTCATAACAACGAGTGAGACTCAAATGAGGGAGAGACGAGTGTGTTTGTATGAGTTTTTCACTATGGTGGTGCTCTGTAGCTGTGTACAATATGCAAGCAGCGGTGGGATAGGAACATTAACATCAAAATATTTAAAAGAAAGAGTTTTAACTGAAGTACAGTGCCTTTATTTTGAGGATTGACTTATTCTAACAGTCTTCAGTATATGTGTAGCAGAGCGGATATTGGAGACTATTTTCATGAAGTATTCCTCTTAAAATGTACTTCCACCTTCCTTTCAGCCTCTTGGAAAACATTTAGCTGCCACAAATACTGTAAGTGAGAATGTGACAGGAAATACTGTTGGAACAGTGACGACAAAACACAAAGCCCATCCCTCCCTGATACTGAACTACTCAACCATCATCCCTCCCTCCAAAGAAGCCCTGAGGAAAAATAATAAAGTAAACCTAAAAAAGGACGACAAGGAAGCTGAATTTCTAAGCATTTGTCTACCACAATCTTCAAGCAAAAGGACAGCAGGTGCCTTCGGTCGAGTAGAAGAAGTGAATGTCTTAAAACATCAGACACAGGAGGAAAGTGAGGAAAAAGACGGAGGACGACCAACGGCAGGCCAAACAAATACTTCCGGTTTGTCTTCTCCATGGCAACCGGATGACTCTGCATCAAACTCCGAGTCCCCTCAAGTGCAGCCTATTATTACGCACCTTTTTCTCTCATATACAGGTCTAGCAAGAAGCAAGAGGAAAATAGTTCAATAAATCCTTTTTCGTTCAATCACAGTTCATTTTTTTTTTTTTTTTTTTTTACATTATATGGTTTTATTTGTTTTTGTTCCAGTTTATAAGAAAAGGTAATTGGTCCAGGGAGTACAGTAGGTGCTGGGTAGGTTCGATTCGGGCTCGTAGGGTTGTTCGTCTAGTTACAGTCGTAAACAAAGTCATAGTTGCTAGGTTCTTTGGGAATCGGGGGCGGGGCCTCGGGAATCTGGATGTTCTCTAGATCCAAGAGGCGGAGCTTCATCTCCATGGTGAGCAGGGTGTCCATGTCAGATTTGGTGTAATCGCTGGTCATCTCCTTACCCAGGAGGGCGTTCAGACCATCCGTCCAGACGCAGTACTGCAGAGACATTAACAGAGGTGGATCCAGAATTAAATTATAGAGAAACGCCTAAGACACTGTAGTCATAACAACAAAGCTTAATACTTCCAAATCCACAAATAAAGCCTGATATGTTTTCAAAGGAGCCGGTTGACTGCATATTCGTCCTGGTACAGAGACACGCAGGTATAAAAGAAGTAAACCACCAAGAGAGGAAAGTGTTTGGACACTGTGTCTTAGGAGATATAGAGAAGGGACACTCTCTTCTCTCTTGCCCTAAATACAAACTTCTATGTTTAAAATGTTTTTATAAAAAGTTTCTGAATTTTGATATTAAAAGTCATGTCGTAAATCCAAGTTAAATGCAAATAAGTTTGGGTGATATGATGACATCATTAACCATCCTTAGCTAAGCCTTGAATATCTTAGTGTGAAGCAATAATGAGGCAAATGGATGAGGAGAGCAGTATGATGGAAATATTGGATTCTTTTCACACACATATACCATGATAAGTGTTTTGTGCCTATCAATCACTAATAATTGCACATTTTTCATCTCTCTGGATGCTTATAGCTGTGTTAAGTGTCTGACTTTACATTGCTGAGATTAATGCACACTATGTGTATGTGTTCAACAAACTACTTGAATACCGAAGTCAATTGAGATTATATCCACTACATATCTGACTTATACACTTGCATACAAAAAAAGTATTTCTCTTTGTGCCATCACATGTTTTCGTTCTGTCTGACACAGTCAACAGCCGAAGGGTGTTGTCACTGTTGGCTTACCTCATGCTTGTCAGGAGCAATAAAGTTTAAATACTCGTCCGACTCATAGAGGACGGAGAAGGCCAGCTCTAACACCTCCTGGAGAGAGGACAGAGTGGAAGACACAGAGGGAGGAGGGAGGAAGTGAAAATGATGCAGAGACAGAGCGGAAGATGCAGTGACAGAGGGGAGGAGGTGGGATGGAGAGACGAGAGGAAGAAAAAAGAACAGGTGAGATTTACATCACAATGCTGCCAAACCAATCTCTTTCTCCTCAACATGTCTTGTCACCATCTGTTACATCAGCAGCACACCAACTCATCGGGTATCAGCGAGGTAGAGCTCAAAGAGAGAAACGCATGAGATGCCCTCAGATACTAGATATTGAAAAATGCCTGGGGGGGTTGGGAATATGACGTGATATGATATGCTTTCTGGTGTATTCCCACAAATTCCACTGTGTTCTATTGTAGGAAATGGAACAGACACACTGAGAGACACATTTGTGTACATGAAAGCAATTCATTAACTTGCAATCTGTGTGAAATTAGCATCTGATTAACTAAGGCAGCAGGTAATTACACATTAAGAGACTGGGTCTGCATCCTAGCAGCACTTTGTGAGGCAGAGCTTAAAAGATGGATTTCAGTGGTGGGATTTGTCTCAGACCAGCAGGCTCAGAAAAGTAAATATGTATTGATGATGACATAGAAATACTTATTACTAAAGTAATGGTATCAAGTTCAAAACATTTACTCCAACCAAAATGTAATACCAAAAAACCAATCAAATGAAGTTATAGAGATGGAAAAAACGTGTAATAAAAGAGTCTACAGTGATGCTACCAGCACTATGAGTCTGTATATAGGCACTGTGGTACTTTGATTAAATGCTAACCTCTGCATGCTTACATGCTCACTGTGACAATGCATTCTGATGTTAAGCAGGTATAATGTTTACCATGTTCATCATAAGTACAGCTTTTCTAGATGTTATTTATTTGTTTATAAACGAAAGCATAACTTTTCTTGCAGTGGTTTCTCTGCTATTATTGAGTTTTCCATAAATTACTGCTTAGTTAAATCTATTTCCCCCGACTCGGCCATTGGTGCTTCATAGCTGCACAATTCTGCACCTGCTCTTAAGGACAGAGTATTTCTCACGCAAATCGGACCTATTGCAAATTTCTTGACCGTTAACAGTTAATACAGCAGAAAATGTGATCATCTACACTTATCAGAGATCCTCCAGTCAATTGGGTGATCCTTTGTTTTAATGCTTGTACATCACAAACTGTAACGCAGGAAGATGTGCGTCAGTAATGAGATGCAAAATGCCGTACGGACGACAAGCAAAATGCACTTCCAGGTCGGTGCACCTGTATGCTAAACGTGCATGTCTTGAGGCACAGTAGGCGTCTGAAACAAAGTAAATATGGCTCTTAGAACATACTCATGTTGGTATACATGTATGGAATAATTACAAAAACACTGCGTGCCACCCTCCCACATCCGTCAGGGTGTCCCACAAATGATCCACATGCCAGCTCTGCCTTGAAGCACATAGAGGTGACTTTGGCTGGCCTTGTAACAGTGAGTAATGAAATATGCCTGTGTTCTCATTCAAAAGGCTGGGACAGACCTGCTAGACGGCCCGCAGACCCCCCTCAGGTCATTCCCCTGGACAAGGTGCGCTTATCGACAGGGTAATAAAGGAGACAAAGCAGGGAGGAGGCATGCTGCTTTGTCTTCAAGGCTATTTATCCAAGATCCAATATATCACAGTCCTGCGGGTGGGGGGCGAAGGTTTGCAGAGGCAGAGTGCAGGAGACGAAAAGGCTGATGTGTACACAGAGGGAGACAAGATGGCTCTTTCATCATGGTTAACGCACTGCAGAGGGCAGGCCTGATGTGTTACTTTCAAATTTGAACAGCAAAGAAAAGATAGCTGCATGTTTTTGGCGGCTCTTGTCCGATTTGTGTCTTCAGCTTAATGACTATTCTGTGTTTTTTTTCCTTCACAGTGCCACTGATGGATACGTCTTTCTGTGCTGAGCACTGAGACACGAGTTATTGTGTTATTTCCCAAAGCAAAATTATGTAACCGACATCATGTTATGCAACTCTCACGCACACAGAAACACGTTCTCACGCCTGGATACACACCCACCCACCCACACGTATGCAGTCGTACACACGCATGTGCACACAAACACACCTTGTTTTGCTTCAGGGCTCCCTTCTCCTTCATGTGAGGACAGTCTTTGCCGGTGATTACAGCTTTGATATCAGCCACAGGCACTGCAGAGAGGACATAAGCTAGTCAACAACAACAACAACAACAACAACAACAACAACATCGTTGTTCCAACTGTGTCATCCCAGATGGCTGGCTGGTTTATTCAAATTATTAAAAGTTAAAATTCTCTTCAAATCTGTCATTGCAAGTGAAACTGATGTTCATTGACTGTTAAAGCTACAATTGGTAGCTAAAAAAAAGCTTTTTACCATATTTGATCAAACTGTCTCTGTATACCATACATGAGAGAGATAATAATAGAAACTACAATTACCACCTTGCAGTTGTATACCTTCCGCAATAGGTCAAGTTTCTGTTTACATCCATGTTAGAAAATGTCATCACTTCATAATTTTATCCTATTAGCAATTGTGTGTAATTGTTATAATAAGCACATGAATTCTTGAGTCATGGCCAAAAACATGTTTTTGAGGTCACAGTGATCGTTGACCACCAAATCAATTCATCTACGAATCCAGGAAGACGTTTGAGCCAAATTTGAGAAATAGTCCTTCAAGGTTTTCCCTAGATGTCGCTTTGACAAGAATGGACCACTCAGTCTGCCGTCTGTCCGAAAACAGAATGCCTCAGGCCACAGCTGTCGCTGGCACAGTGGCATAAAATCAGGTTCCTCTGCCTTCTTTTAGTGCTCCTTTTAGTGCTCTTTTTAGTGCTCCTTTTAGTGCTCCTTGGGCACTAAAAGAAAAACAACAAATAAGAGCAAAGGATTCAAATATGAATCAAGATTCTGCTACCTATTTCTAGGCTTAAATGTTTTCAGAAACACATTTTAGTGTACTGTTTGGCTGTAAAATGATAAAGTTTGCTCTGGTTATTGGGCGATGCTTGGTCTTTGGCTCGACTGTTCTCAACATGGCGGTTGGGTCACAGATACTGACTGTAGCTTTAAAGCCAGCAGTCAATGTCAATGACAGTCACTTGGTCATACTGTATGTTGGGGCTATGCATGATATCAGCGAGGATAGAGACTGCAGACTTGTAGAAAATACATATTTGTATGAATATTGTGAGCTGCAATAAAAAAAACATACTGTGTCACAATAGTCGGTAAAGACTATCAATAATTTCATTTGACACTCACGTTTGTCCTGTAAAGAGTCGTGGGGCACTTCGCCCTGAGGACTCTCTTCCAAATCTCCGTAGTGCAGGACTTTATGGTTCGGAGACAGACGGCAATACCAAAACTTATCTGGGAAAAAAACACAAGGAGAAAGGAAGACAGAGGGGAGGAAAGGGGGAGAAGGAGAGAGAGAGAGAGAGAGGAGGGGAGTTATGAAATCAGTCAGCGGCTGGCATAAGACATCATATGGGATTGCATGAGTCATCAACAAGGGAGAAAATTAGCATGGCAAAAAATCTGAAAACCAAAAAAAAGAAAAAAGAAAACAGCCTTGAGGAAAATCCACAGATGGGCCATGATGCTCTGCATGAGGGAGGGATCTTGATGTGCAACAATACAGATGGCTGGCCTTCATCATCTAAATAATGATTCAACAACAATCCACACACTGAAGTCAAGATCACAGCACAAAGACAGCCAGGGTTTCGTTCTCTGATGAAACCTTAACTATGCAAGATTACATTTTATTTCTTTTAAACAGGAAAAACAAAAATCAAACATGTACAAGCAGGAGGCCCCAAATGTTTACAGGAAGCACCAAATATTTAAAGAATGTTTACAAGTTAATAAATGGGGCTTTGAATGTACTCTGAAATACTAAAAACTGAAACGTTTTTTCATATCCACTTTCTGAGACTGTTTTAAAAAGGTGAGGATGCTACTTATTGGTCATTTAGAGACTGTACTTAATGTTTTTTTATTTCTCACAAGTAAAATATTAGAAATAATAAAGGCAAAAAAGCACAAAGGACCCTTAAATGTTGTGCTGCATACGAAGGATAATGTCGTCAAGGTTGATCTGGCTGCATTATTCATACAAGACAGGTAGCTATAAGACTTTTACACACACGTCCTAAAATTAGAAAATGAGACATAACTTTTTAGTACCTTGATAAGGGAGCGTTACTACATAATGCAACCCGATATATGTTATTGAGACAGTTTCACTCAGGTTTTGTTGAAGGCTGGACAGAATTTGAGCAAGACATCATATGTTGAAAAATACATAACTGATGATGATGAGTTAAGTGCGTTTTTCACTTGGCTGATGTAATGTGTAATCCTCCAGCAGCTTGTAACTACTGTAAAGTGCAGTTTCGGCCTCTGCGGCCGGCCTGGTGTTCGTTAGTGGTTCCCTGCTAAGGTGGGCGCTGAGCTAAGCTGGCAGTGAGTGGGCACAGACTGGGGAGATCTGACTGGCATGTGCATGGGTGGCACAGTCCAAATCCTAATTGCTGAAAATATATATTTGGCGATGCCAGGCTGGTGCAGAGTGTCCACGGGGAGTGTATAGAGATGTGTGCAGCGGCTGTGAGGGGAGGAGTGTTTTGGGAGAAGACACCATCAAGACTTTCAGCATAACTGAAAGCGTGACTGATGTGTGCGTGCATGTGTGTCTGCACAGCATATGTTCTTCATTTGACTTTAAGACACTGTATTTCTATTTTGGACTGAATTTTATTCTGTTATCATTCAAACTATATTTTTCTGATTCAGCTGCTAGAACATGAGTGAACAACATGGTAAGATTTAAAAGAATCAGGCCAAATATCCAAGTTATTTTTTCCGTTAGCGCACCATTTATGCAAGGTACAATCTCCCGAGCTCCAAGTTACCTGCCAGTAAGCTGCACTTAAAAGACTGCACAGGTAACAAGTTTTCTTTAATACTTCAAAAGACCATCAACCGGAGCTTTTAGAGAGAAGCATCCCCCTGTAATGGACAGAGTAGCACTTTGGAAGGTAGAGTGAAGAGTCACCTGCACTGAAGTCAGCCAAATTAATATTTGATGAAGGTACTAGAGTCGATGCAGGCTGGAGGACTTGGAGAAGTGGGAGGAGAGATTGAGGGAGGACGGCAGCAGATTTTATGTATTTAAAAATATAGGATGTAGATATAGTAGACTAAGAAGTATTGTGAAAGTCTGTCTGAGTGCAATAGACAAGAAAAGAATGACACATAAACCAAGTTTCATCTTGTGTGAACCCCATGTGAAAAATAAACTAGCTGCAGGGCTCCTTTTATTCTTGTTCAGCTCGCCTAGACAAGACAAAGTGCTCTTCACATTGTCAACGTGTAGATATACTGCGTAAAGTACCAGCATGATAACAAAGGCTCAGAGAGGAGAGGGAGGAGAGGATAGATGAGTATGGGTGGAGGAAAGTGGGATGAGAGTGAGGGGAACGGAAGAGGGAAGGAGCACACAAAGGTGGTTTACATTCAAACGTTCACAAGGAGAAAAATACAAACAAACAAAATAAAAAATGAGAGAAACAGAATGTCCTTGACACCATCAATAGTCCTCAGAGGCAAAGACAGCTACAGATAGCTTGGAGCAGGCAGACTACTCCCTTACAGTCAGCGTGCCGTTGCAGCAGATTAAAGCCAGTGTAACCCTACGGGCTAGTTTGCTAAATTAAATCCAGTGAGGCTCCTGAACTGCTTTTGTACGGCTGTGTGCAGGTGTACTGCTCCTGAATGGCTAGATCTTTTATTTCTGTGTTTAGTATGTGTGCTGATGCGCTCATATGCGTGCGTGTCCTCCATTCCTTTGAGGATCTCCAAACGAACCGTGATATGGTAATATGAGACTATTCCCAGCTTGTCACTGAGTAAAAGCCAGACAAACATAAATCAGCCGACCAAAAGCAGTGAAACGATCAGATACTCGATCTGGGTGATGCTTTCCACCTGAACATCTGTCCTGCAACATCTTTTCAAATCCTTTTTTCCCCCACTCCATTCCTTTTCAGTTTTTTTGTTTGTTTCTGTAATTCAGCTTTGACAACATCTGGATGACAGCTGCCATGACAAATTATGACGAGGCTTTCAAATGCCAGAATGCATCAGTGTCAAGGAAAAACTCTACCTGGTTGTGCTAAATTTAATTTGACTTATAAGAAGTACAGTTCCTGCGGGGAAGCTGATGACAACAAAGCAATAACAACAAACCGACTTACAACCTGGGTCTCTTTTATTTTTCATTTGTATAAATAGACAGAGAGGGTTTAGGGAAAGTGCAAAAGGGAGGAAAGAAGAGTGAAGGGATTTCACAGGTTTTACCGGTTCCTTTGAGCGAGAAACGGTATATTATACAGGCTACATTTATGGAGTGAAACTGATCTCAAAGTGGTCACAAATGTGTACGACTGGTGCGTGATTTGGGTCATCAAGAACATGTGTTTCAATCTACACACATACAGAGCAATTTGAACGTATGTAAAACAGTTTTACAAATGCACACATCACAACCTGATTAAATATTCAGATTTTAAGTACAGATTCTTAATTTCAAATTCACAGATCTGATCATGTCTAAAATTATTTTTGATTTTATTTGTATTTATTTTACAGATTGTTTAATGTGTGTGCATGGATTGCCCGATACTCAAGGATCAGGTTACATTTGCATTTGGAGTTTTAAGACTATTTTCACATATTCAAATTTCTTGGTATTTGTGTGTAGATTGGAACACGCATTTGTGAATACCCCAAATTACGAACAACTCGTTCTTTTTCATCCATAGATCATGTTATACAAATTCTGGACCCTTTGAGATCAGTTTCACTCCATATAAATGCTACTGATGCTTCATGTACTACTCTTTCTTTCCTCCCTCCTTTCTTTCTAGAGGCAGTGAGTGTGAAACTCAATATTATAAAAAAGGGATCGAATACGGTCCTATCTGAGCTGGCTGCTGGGTTTTCCCTTTCAATCATTCGTCCCTACTCCTCTACTGTTTCACTGGGGAGATATATTATCAATACTTACACTATATCAAGTCTAAAGAGTATGTCTATAAATGCACATTACTTTTATAGACAAATGGACATTTGCTTCCTACATATCATGGCATGAATGATGATCTCAAGATATCCTCTGAAAGTTGCCGTCTTCCACATCCACCAACCCACAAATAGTCTAACTTGTGTTATGTTTCAGCCAAACATACACTGCTTTAACATTTTCACTACACCCTCCATACTGTAGTGTGGAGCCCGGGGTTACCACGGTCGGCTCTTTCATCACTCTTTAATTTCTTTTCTCAAAGCTTTCTCTATAATTCATCATGACAACTGTATATAAATGTGTGTTCACCATGTCTTTCTATTTTTATGCACCTTTGTATTTTTTTGCATGCTGGGGCAAAAAGGAGGGAAAAAACAGCGTGTTTGTGCATCTGAAGAGATAAAGACGTGTACCAATGTTCTGTTGAAGGTCCTTTAGACCAAAAGCTAAAATAAAGTGTTCTCTGCATATATTTAAGTGTGCGGATAACTATTCTACCTGTATGTGTACCAGTAAAAGAGGCAGCATGTCGCATGTGTCTCTGCCTCATCGGCTGACAGAGCCAGAAAAAAATGTATGGACTATCATGACAAAAGATTCACAGCAGCCCAGAGCTTCAAAGATCTCCTGTGATACACATTTCCTGTGGGATTTTTGTAAAGCAGAGGGAATAGGCCGATGAGTGCAGAGAGGAGGGATGAAGAACAAACAGACAGAGGTTACTAGAGAGGAAGGATTACCCTTGTGAACACAGCACGGGAGTGATGTGAATTTCCATCCCTGTGTGGTTATTATCTGTGGATGTATGTGTGTTTTTTTATACATGTGCGCATGCATGTGAGGGCTGTGTGTCTCACCTTGCCTCCTGCGACTACTGATTTTCCTGAAGCAGGTTCCGTCACACAACCTGTTGAGCCTCTGCTGTTTGATCAACTCCATGATCTCCGGCTGGATCTTCTCTCGCAGCTCCCTTCAGAGAAACACAAAATAAATACATTATTGGTTTAAGAGAAATATCTATATTCTATAAACTACATCGTTCCAGATGTGGAAAGTGGGTCGACAGTGAGGTACATGATGCGCTGAGATCTGGAAGTTAATTGTTTAACATATGCCAGGTTCTCTGGCAAAGTGCATTATTCATTTCAAACCCCTGGATTAAGGCTGTCAGGGGGGAAGAGAAAATGCCAGAAACACAGAAATACGTCCAAACATGCATGCACATGTTCACACAATCAGAAATATGTCATGTAGAGCGTCCCACAAGGCTGATCAGTGGGAATCTGTGCTGCCTCAGCTGTCGCTGTCATTATTCATGATTCTACATGCATGTGTGTCTGTGTTGCATATGAATGTGGAGCACACAGCACTAGTCAACATAAATTATTTATATTATCTGCCCGAGCAGCGCTGCTGCTCCCCATCTTTATTTCTCATCATTATACTTGAGTCTTTTCTCTTACAATTTGCCTTTTATTATTTTCCTTTCTTTAGAAACAGGCAGACCTTGACAGGATTTCAGCTTTTCCAGTCACGTAAAAGCTTACATTTCTATAATTTACTTGTATTTTCCCTTGCTGATGTCCTTGATCACATTTTGGTCCTTTTTTCTCTCCCTTGTCTTCTTCAGGCTGATCCGCCCTCATCTCCCTTCATCTGTCTCATCCTGGCAGTCTTGTGTGTTTGCCTCATCAGTGACTCCGGTCATTACATTGATCTGTGGTCAGACCTTCACTCTGGTTTCTTTAAAGAAGCAGCTGGTTGGAAAAGTGTGGCTCATTGCAGGTAGGATGGATGATGATGGCTCGTGCTTCTCTTCTGACTGAGCTAGACACAGGAGACTGATCTGAGACTATCTGATGGTTTGGCTGCATTGCCCTTTTAGGAAGCAGCTCCAGGTTCAATTCAAACTGATCCTTTCCAGCAAATGCCAAAAAAAATAATTAAAAAAAATCACCATAGACGATTGAATTAAAGGGCTGAGGTGTTCTCTATAAAGGAAGCACTCTGGGTGGTATCAGGTTTTCACATGATTAAAGAAGTGAGGCAAAATAAACAATTTCCAGCTCTGCAGAAATGTAAAGTACCTACCCCAGTATATTAGTGAAATATTTATGCACAGGTTGAGCAGGGAATCAATAATGAATTACATTACAACCACTTTTCATCCTCATTTTCTGGGGACTGCATTACAATTAAGTTGTGTATTAGTATTTTTCTCAGAAGTGCATCATCAGCAGTTCTGAGTTGATCTGCTGCATGAATTTATGTGGTGTTGATTATATTTTTAGTGCAAGCAACAGTCAGTAAATACAAAACTTTCCACTTACGTTAAACAAACTGCATTATATTGATTAAAGCAGAAATACCTCAGAGTCAAAACCAAATATAAGACAAAAAGACGCTCTACAGGAGACACAGCTTAGATCTGAAGCCATAAAGGCTCCTCTTCACCTTCTTTTGATGTCTAAAGTCGTTCTCTACATTAATTGATAGCAGAAAGCACTTATAGCAGACGATACAGAGCTCCTTTAAATCTGCAGTCTGACATGCGCTGCTCATTATGTTTACAAGTCATGACTGTGCTGTATTGATTAGAGGAAAATTCCAACCTTGGGTAGTCGCACGTTGTTTAAGACAGACTCATCAGTCTGTGATGCTTTCCAACAGTCATTCTGTGATAAAGTATTATAAAATGTTCAAATGTGCTTTTTCATTTCAGTGTCAATTTCTGCCTTGTTGCATTCTGCTATACTCTTGTATTTTTAAGATAAGATACATACTACACTGTGTTTTTGTTACGTAATTCTAAATGAGAATTTTTTCGGGTACATTTTCTACACTTTCCTTTGCTTTCATTCTTCCGTTCTTTCTCAAATAGGATTAATTGGCGTTTAAAAGTTTGGTCTCTACCCTTCAAATATCGATTCAATAAGCCGTTGGCTCAGAATTGATTACTGTTCAGAGGGACGAACTCTCCCTGTGGAACAATTTTCCAATAGTGCTAGCTATACTCCATTAAATACAGGCAGGACAAAACAATGTTCTCCATTACAGGCCCTGCAACCATGATCAGTCAATGAATGATCTATTACAGACTGGCTCTCCATGCTTTGCGAGCTGGAGGGTCGTTAATGGAGTATTCACTAGGAATGCCAACTGCAGACAATTTGAATTTAATGCATATTTCAATCGTGGGAGGAGAGCGCAGGAGCAACCTGCTTAGTGTCAGTTGCTGGTATTTGGTTGACAAATGGAAAAATAAGCAATTACAAGTATATAAACGACCACAACTCTTTTTGCAGATGCAAATGATATCCTGTTTAGGTAGTTGAGGAGAAGGAGATATCACTGAGCAGTTTCTCCAACTCTACAGAAAATGTCTTACTTTTCCTTGTATTCAGAGTGGATTTACTAAACAAAGCTGTCAGACCTACAGTATACATGAGTACAGTCAATGGTATTCACATTAAGTCCAGCAATTTGTTGCCATTTTGACTTCCCAATAAGCTTTTGTGGGA
The DNA here is from genome assembly GCF_027596085.1 of Anoplopoma fimbria. NCBI lineage: Eukaryota > Metazoa > Chordata > Actinopteri > Perciformes > Anoplopomatidae > Anoplopoma > Anoplopoma fimbria. The sequence continues at coordinate 3,906,062 of NC_072458.1, read as the reverse complement.
CACTTCGGGCAAACAATACAACCCTTTGACAAAAGTGTCTACATCACACTGGTCATTGATTGGTTGACTCACAGGATGGGGCGGGACTGGAAGTCTTCCTGATTCATCCTTTCGGACTGGCGTATCTTCAGGATCTCTGTGTAGCTCAGGTTCTGCAGGCGACTCTTGAACTGGTCCAGGGAATTAGGCTTGAGAGTCAGCGCTCGCATGATCTGCTCCCTCACCACCTGCATTACCTGCGGAGGAGAAGAGGCGGAGGAGGGCGTGATGAAATCATCATGGATGCAGGATCCACAGAAGTGTGTGTGTATTGGCCAAAGACAGAGTCAGTACAGTCAGGAAAGTTCAAACTAACCCCCTCCATATTACAGGGGGCAGTGGAGCATATAAACTCCTGTTCAGTTCCCGACAGGATTATCATTTTTATTTTTTTCAGAACTGTAGCCTGTAATCCAGTCTGGTGCACTGATCTTTAAGAGGAAAAGAGCAGAAAGGAATCATTCGACAGTGTCTAGTCAATTTTTAGCCTTGGTATCATGCACCAGTGAAATGCATGACAGAACTTGCTTTTAATTCCCCAGCTAGCTTATACCATTAGTCTGGCTTTGGCTGCAGAAGCATGACATGAATGGTGTTCCAAGTCATCAATCCCACTTGAGGGGTCTTTGTGATCAACCGGGGCAACAATACAATAGAAAAACACTTCATGAATGTCTAGATCAATTTGCCTTCAGTGTATTTATCGCTGTCAAGAGATAATTAAAGTCTACACACAGAACTGTGTGTGTGTGTGTGTGTGTGAAAATCAAATCATCAGAAGTGAACAAGCAATATCTATACTCTACTGCCAGACCACAAACAGACTCAAGAGGATATCTTATGTTTACGGAAATAAAAAAGGAAAATAGTGGCTAGCCGGTGAAAATTAACAAGAGGATTTATATGATTCTCTCAATAAATCTGATGGGAAAAACCTAACAAAAGCTATCAATAAGTAATAAACGTTATGGTAAAGGATCAAATCGTTGATGAATTGTGAGTTTTTTGATCCTGCCATGCTTGCACTTTATTGCTTTCACATTTTAGCTCATGCCATTGAGCCCTGAACACTGGATTTTACCAAACAAAACCAAGGGCCTGAACTGAACAGTGCTTAAATGCATTAAAATGTGAAATTGAATTAATCCCACAGACTTTTACAAAGTTAATAAAGCACTAATTCTTATCAAAGTATAAAATCTCCTCATCCTTCCGCACACACACTTGAGCCTCAGGAAATGAGTACTAAGCTAGCTTTACACTCGTACAATCTGATTTGCAGTCTGCCTTATTCAAACTTCTGCACTAATATAACTTAAAGATAGTTTTATTTACTTTATTTGTAAAGATATTCAGCCCACACACAAGGGAGCAAACATCACCTGCAACAGTGGTTTCCCCTTGAAACTGAGAGTAGCTTACAGAGCTTTGATAGATGTGGGCCTGTAAATCCTGCTGATGCACTTGGCTTCATAATATTTTTCTAGCAAGTTTGAGCAGCTCTGTTCGAATTACTGCAGGAGATGTGATGGTAGACGTGACAAGCAGCCCTGATTACGGATCAGCCTTGTTAGCAGCCACCTCCGGGCCTTCAGATGCTAATAAACTGGATCAGATCATACTGAGTTGACAGAAAGAAATAGTCTTTGTCTTCCCTTCTTTTCTCTTTGATTTTACTCTATTGTATTTTTCTCTTTACTGTGCAAGGCCTGGTTAATGAAATGCTTGTGGCCCAAAAAATTTCAAGCCTCTGCAAACATTTCCTCACACTACGAGGACTCAAAGAGTTTAGGGTGAGGATGAGTTTTGTGTTTGTATGTAGTCAGAGGTAGATGTTTTTTCCTTTCCTTATAACTGGTGTGTTCTCCTTTTCTGTAATCTCCTGTGCTCCTCAACCTCAACTATGCCAAAACCCAGTGAGCCAAGATGCCCAACACAGTCTTATGTAATATTTTTCTTGCTGTTTAAGTGTACTGCAAGGCGCTTACTCATCAACTTGCTAACCTCTGAGCTCTCACAAGTCAGACTAAGCCAGGGGTGAAAGCATTATAAATAGATGAATTGAGCTGCCAAAAATGAAATATGAACAGCACAAACCTCCACCGGCACCGAAAACCCAACAAAGGCGATCGGGGATAATCCTCTTGAATCAGCATTGCATTCGCTGAGTAAAAAATGCATTAAGAAATGGTCTGGGCTCAGACTCTCCTTTTGCTGCTGCTGTACAGTGACAGTGCCATGAAGAGGCATTAACCCATTTATGACTCGTTATCTGATAAGCCCTGAAGTTAACACTTAGCTCCCACCACAAAAAAATACTGGGAAAAAAGTGATTTTCTCACTGATTACACAATTTAATCCAGGGATTATCTTTTGGAATGCAAATATGTTCAGAGGGGATAATGGCAGTGTATTTTCTAACAAATGGGCAACAAATTGACCTTGAAAAAATAAACGCGAGACAACGGCAACAGAAAACAAGATGGTTGGGTCAAATAAATTTAGAGATGCAAGCATGTGGCTTTTTGGCACCAGCTGAAAGTAGCTATATACAACATATTAATGGCCAAATATGACAAACTATTAGAATCATATTTTTTTCCAAAAATCACTTGCAGAGTCTAAAATTTGAACCTGTGTAGTCTGATTAATCTACAAAGCTCAGACTGAGACCCACATCTGTGCACATGAGGTCCTGTTCCGTGTAATCTAAAACCTGACTGGCATGAAAGTTGAAGCCGAACATCAGTTACTCGGAACAAGTACATCCTTCAAATCCCCTTTGAAAGAGGCAGACAGAAGATCATGATCTTTGCCATTTAAAAAGAAGCGCCGCTCCAGACCATGTGTGCAGAATATTAACCTCATAAAATCATTAGGAAACAAAGGTGTAACACAAGGTGACACAAAAGACTGACCAACCACTAGAGGGCGAGGGTCGATACATTCCCTCCTTGTTGGTCAGGACTTGTTCTAGAGGTCTACGTGCAGAGACTGCGAGCTGAGATGATGGCTTGTAGGAGCTTATACAAAGGAGGATTATTCTTTTTAATTAATTTGTGTCCGTCCCTTCCCATCTCTCCATCTCTTTATCCATCCATAAAAACAGCTGTCCATTCCTCCCTCAGTTAAAACAGCTTGAAACATATTAAAGCTACCCCTCTGGTGGTTTTGACTGTTTTCTGTATTCTCCCTGTAATATGTACGTCACATTGTCATGGGGAGAAACAGGTGTCCAGCTAACAGCAGATTTACAACCCCCAGGACCGGCCTTTCAGCCTCAGCCTCCGCTTGTCCTCCTGTTTGAGGTGAAAAATGAGCAGACAAATTGATGAAGCCACAGCTTGCAATCATGCTACAAGAGATTCATCACTCCTGTCCACAACTTTCAATAACAACTTAGCAACACAGTTGCCTATCATAAATTTTCACACACATACACACGAATATAATCCTGATAATTAAGGCTCAAACTAATTTATTTTCCGATTAAAATTACTAATGGTCTGTCAGTGTGTCTAGAAAGAACATATTTCCTCAAGAAGCCATTTCAAAATAAAGGAAACTGTATACCAAAAAATGAGCTTTGATATCCATTTGCTGTACCCCAAAACACCCAAATTGTCCCCTGAAATCATGATATCAGCAGGACACTTCCATTTTTGGGGGGATTTTACGAGCTTTTTTAACACAGATCTCGTTGTCACATGCAACTCGCTTTCCAACATCCTCCTGCTCTCTGGAGATCGACTACCACCCAGCCCTGATGTTTCAGCGGAGCAGTCCTAGGGGAATGTTCATTAATATGCCTTGTTTGCAGTCATGTCTCCGGAAGGAAAACAATTCTGTTGGCCCATGTGGCTGCACTCATGCTAATTAACACCCCGAATATTCATCACATTTAATACGAACACATGGTCCTTTCACAACAGGGCGGAGGGGCATCATGAATATTTTATGTTCATCCTTCTTTTTCATCGGCTGATTGCTCAGAGAGCACCTTGGTAGAGGTGAGATGACATCAGCGCAGGAACAAACTTTGCAGGATGAGCTCACACCTTTAACGCTCAGTTTTGTACTGAAGTCATCTCGGCTGCACTTCAGATGATCAGCGCAGAACTGTTCATTGTCGTAGCGGCTGATCCAAGATTTATCTCTTCTACTGTATCTTGTCCAACTTAAATTCTGTCTTTCTCTACATTCCCTTACATGCTCCCTAATCTCTTCCGGACAACAGGCCATCATTCTTTCTTGTAGCTCTTTGGAGGGAGAGTTAGACAGCAGAGCAAGTGTCAGCAAAAGTAATTAAACGCTGTCCCATGAGCCATCTAGTACATTCCTGCCACATTCCTCCACCCTCACTCTTTTCCTCTCCTCCCTTCAGTCTGTCCTCAAACAGGACAGTTGGGCAGCTCCTTCTTCCTGGAGTAGCCCCACCATCCATCATCGACAGCGCAACAGCCGTAACAAATTACCTCCCTCCCTCTCCGACCAATCGACTGTCGCCGCTGCTCCATTTACCTAAAAGGGATGCTAATGACATCATTTACCAGCTGTCAGTCAAATGCTCACCCGCCCCTCAAGCCTGGGTGGGGAAATCTGGAGATTGTGCTGGAGAGGCACTTTGGCGGGCAAATAAGGTGGTAATCACAGAATAATGACTTTGCTGATACTCCCTGAAAGCAATCAAAAAGTCTATGTCACAAGTCTATGTCACATGGTGAGAATTTGAGCATTGGTGAGGTGTGCATTCAAAGGTGTTCACGTGTAAGATCTGGCCAAAACGTTTTTTTATAATTAACATCATCAAAAGAGAGTTAAGAAGAAAGAAGTTTTGTTATTTATATTTCAATCTATTGTGCTGCAGAGCATTTTATTTTCAACCAGAAAGGTCTGGCCTGTAGTTTCTGGTAATACTACTTGTTCCTCGAGAGGCAATAGTGAGTCACTGTAGCGCCAGTTTGCCCTCAGTCCAGAGAACGAAGGAGTAGTGCTGTACCGAGGGCTTGTCAATAATACATCCATTGCCTGTGTCCACTTTGATAGTTCGTCTCCACCAGGAGATAGATTCGTCAGGAGTAGAGTGTGCAAGTTGGCTGCTACACCACCCCGTTGTGAGGCCCAGCGCTGGGGTTTGTGCTAGCTGAATAAGAGTTGCTGACAGGTGGTGGCCTCCCGCAGCTACCGTGTGCTCCCCCTCCAGGCGGGGTGGTCTTCTTGCAGCTGGGAGGACGAGATGATCGTTTCTCGCCATTTTGATATTATCAAAATGTAGACGGTAGAGTCCCTGGTAAGTGGCGCAAACACTCAGAGGGCCAGCGTAACGAACATTATAAGATAGCAGTGATATTTTGACCGGCTCTCAGATTTTCAGCCGTTTGGTTGAATTTCGCATTATTTTTTAAATAAGTGCTTATTAAATTTAGATTTTATGGACCCAGTAGTAAAGGTAAAATACTGACCTCTATTTCTTTGTAGCACATGTGGCTAGACATTACACATTGCACCTTTAACGCCTTGAAGTAGACAAAACATGCACGCTTGCCTACATACAAAATAATTCATTATCACACATGCACAATTGTTCAGTTCTATCCGAATGCCTGTGTTTTTTAATTATCAGTAGTAAAAGAGAATATAGGAAATCCATTTACCTGTTATTGAAATGGTAATTACATTTTACCTCCCTGCCACCGTGTTCAATTAATAATTATCTCCTTCAACGTCAACCACGATGTCATTAAAAATAAAACAAAGCCACTTTGATGGGCATTACAGGATGCCTGTCTACTAACATGATGCACAGAGAGAGGAGTGCTGCTACGGGTTGTATTAAATAGAGAAACTAATAAAAATGCAGTTGTTATCAATTATTTATTCTAATACATTAAACAATTTTCATCCAGGAGAACCAGAATGTAGTCCACACTGGATCACATTAAGTATTGACAGGTTTAGGATGAGCCTTATTTGTCCTATCACCATGTAGGCAACAGATATTGTTTACTTCTGCTTTCTGTTTATGAATGATAGTGACACTAATCTATGCCAACAATGCCAACTGTGCTGGTTTTTGCTCTCTGTCACCCGCGCATTCTGTGTGAGAGGACGTTTTGGGGAGGCACAACAAAACCCAGATCTCCGTCTGACAGGCGTTAGACAGAACACACACACACACTACAGCTTCGCTTTGGTCACAACACAGTGTAGTGCTTCAAAGGCTTCCCACTCGGGCTACAAAAAGCTGTTTTGAGACAACAGTCCATGTTGCTGGTGTCATGGTTATAATGGTTGGAGACATTGAAGATGACATAAAGGGGACAACATGTGACAGCCTTTATCTCCATTTGGAAGGAAGGATGGGGATAGTCAATGTGACAAAATGAATATGGGTCACATAAGTAGTAAAAGATTATTGCATACATAATGACTAGAGCTGAAATCATTAGTTGATTAACTGATTGCAAAATTGCTTGCGGTTAGCTTCTAAAATGAGAGGACTGGCTGCTTTTCTCCATTTTATACAATTGTAAAGTGAATATATTTGGGTAGTGGACTGTTGGTTAAACAAGATGGTCATTTTTCATCAGTTCATGGCATTTCATATACAAAATGATCAATCGATGTTGCAAATATGCAACCCTAGTAAGGACCTTTTACAGCATAATGCATAGAGGGTGAAGAACAAGAAGTGAATGCTGCAGACAGATTCCAAGATTATATTCAGCATATTCAGCTTTTCTTGTTAGACTCTCCTGACAACCCGTCATGGCTCTTTGTCACGTCTGCTGAGAGCAACTAAGTGGAAAGGCACTACTTTCATCCATTAAAATTTCAATTATGTATCCACCCCCCACAGCTGAAATGTAAGAAGTCACTGTATCTGGGTATTTCAATAAAATAAAATAGAGTGGTAAGGGTAAATGTAACTTTAAAGCACAGCGGGAAAAAAGCAGCTTTCCTCTCTGAATGCCTTAGGGACCTGTTTGACAGTTTTACTGCACTACAGGGAAAAGCACATACTGTATTGAAGGCAAGAGAGATATACACACTCAACGTACACTTACACTGCACACATACTAATCCATCCCTCGCTTACATGCATTATACAGTGTGAACAAGCACCAACACACACAAAACAAAAATAAAGCAAGGAATTTTGGTCCATCGCTTAACTCGAGTACTCGATCTACTTCACACTTGGTAATGGTGGGGAACCAAGGAAGTGCGCTTGTGACCAGTTTGATATGAATAAACTTAGAAGAAACAAGCAAAGAGTGCTCTGTGGTGCATCTAAGGCAGAGCTTTAGGGTCTGTAGTCTGAGTCCAGCATGTCGTCCACAGCAGGCAGACTGCGGCTAATTGACTGCTGTTCACTTTACAGCCGAACTCTTTTTCCACTTCCCTAGAGGTAACACAAGCAGATAGCTGATCGGAAGTAGAATTGAACCAGGGTGTATTTCACCGCTGTGACCGTGAGTAAGCTGCAACTTAGTTGAGTATTTCCCTGCTGTATGACTTGATACTTAAATAGAACACTAGTAACGTAATTGCCAGCAAAATATTGTTGCTAATAAAATCCATGCTTTGGCCTGGTGTTTTTCACGGATGTTTCTGACCGTGTGACCTGTTTTCTTTTTTGGTTAAAATGTATCTGTCAGGTAAATGTATTAGTACAATGTTTTTATCTGAAGTAGACGTACACAGTGAGTAGTATGCAGTTGAGTGTCACATTTCTGATGTGCTTTGGGGGGCTTTTTTAAGCTATTCGGGGTACAATCACTTAGAAGAGTAACATAATTCAAAAATTTTAGCTGCGACTTGGGTGAGTACCACTATGTCATGGCAGGTGTATTGCTAAAGACTCATGGAAGCACAGTGTTGATATGAAGTTCTTTGTATGAGCCATTCTCAAGAAAGTCTTAACAGGCATGTTTTCGAGGGGCACTGCACTAGATCCATGTAGATTCCCAATAACCCCACATGCACACAATACATCTGGAGACCCCCCTCCATCAATCCTATTCTTTCTTCCACATGACTGATGCAAGGTTGACGCCGGCTGTTGCTGCTTGCTGCTGTTGCCATATTTAGAGTGCTAGCACTGCAAGCCCAGACAAACTGTCAGAGGAGCTTCTTTTCAACAACAGGCTCCATGTGAGGCTCAGCACAGCCCATATGGATGACTGGAGAGCAAAGTCGCCTGGGAAATCGCCACTTACTGCGATTTAAGAAATGCTGATGAAAGCCAAGTGGCGACCTTGGCTTGTGCACAGCTTTGCATTAATGTTTTATTATGACTCGGTTGTTGCAGGAAATATGAACGTTCTGCGTTAATTGTCCCAGAGGGATGAGTAAATTGGTTGTGATTAAACATCCATTCAAGGACATCAAAACAGGTTTTATTTCATTATATTTCATATAATAACTCCCAGCTGGAACAATCCCTACCCAAGAGTCTACCCATAATGCACCCGTTTGCGGAGTATGAATTCTATCTGAAATATCAGCTTTAATACCTTTTTGGATCTGAAGAGGTCTAAAAACTGACGTCAGTCAAGTTGGCCATGAATAATACAAAGAGCAACTATTAAGGCCTTTAGAAACCAAAGTTTTGGGGTTTAAGGAGAGCTGCACAAGCCGCACTGTAACAGTGGACACCACACAGATTTTCCACAAGGTTTTCGACAAATTAGCTTATTTCCATGCGCAACGGGACTCAGGGCCTCCAGGGTTATGGAGTTAGTTAGCTGATTCGTACAATTATGTGCTGCTCTTCTTCCTGCACAATACTTCTCACTATTGTGTGTTTGGCAAGGCTCAAAGGAAGCGGTTTTATTCATGTGAGTGTGGTTTGGCCCAGCCGTAGTTTTTTTGTTTTTGCTTTTCGTGTGAGGCAAGGTTGACTATCGAGAAACACCATGACTCCCAAATAGAAAACTACTAACAAAGTATCAGATATCTTCCTCACATGCCTCGTGATACTCACACTGATGAATGAAGTGCTTCAAATTAAACGCGGATTCAACAAAATTATCAGGTTATTAATGACGAGGCCTACAGCAGTCATATTCAAGCACGTATCCACAATAAGACGCATTTGAACACAAGGCCTTTTGCGGAGACTTTCATTGTCTACAAGGAGAATCCAAGGTATAAACTGTATGTATTTCTTTGCACAAAATTCTGACAGATATTTATCAAACAAATGCACATCGACAAATCAATAGATTAGACAGTTTTAAATACATGATAAATAAATCAAAAGACAAGAAAATTTGTGTTTTCTCATCTTTTCCACAGCTGATTTCTAGTGAGCAGCTGTGAAGATGCGACAACAGTATCATTAGTTTGAAACACAACAAAACCAAATGTTAGCTCTGCATCTCTGCTCATGTAACTCTGATGGTTTGATGCTAATGGTTGCTGATCTCTCTGGTCTGATTAGTGAGCGGAGCTTCTGCGTTTTAAGTGTGAGTGGGCCAACGCTGCCTGAGATCAGAGATCCCCCCCTTAGGCACACAAATCAAACCAACCAATGCACAGATGAAAAAGAAACGAGCCCCTGCGTAGACACAAAGCTCGGCATTCATACTGTGCTCTTGCCACACACACACACACACACACACACACACACACACACACACACACACACACACACACACACACACACACACACACACACACACACACACACACACACACACACACACACACACACACACACACACACACACACACACACACACACCAAAAAAAACTAACTGATAAAACCACACACTAACCCTACAAGGACTCAAACACAAACACACCTATTTATTGCGACGCATGTACAAAACACACATTCGTGCACGGTCCAAGTGCGCATACACATGTGCAAAAAATATAAAACAAACCTTGTTAAGGGAGTGGGAGGTGAGGCAGCCAGGCAGAAAGTTATAAATAGCCTGTCTGAATTCAACAATAGAGGTGGAGGGGGGTCGAGAGACAAGGATGAGGAGGAGGGAAAGAGGGAAAGAGGGAAAGAGGGGGAGAGAGCACAGGAAGAAGAGAAAGAGAAAGAGCTATAAAGGGATCGAGGGAAGAACGTAGAGAGGAAAGATCTAGAGAGGTTGTAGAGGTAAATAAAACCAGTATGGAATAAGAAAACAGCGGGTCTCATTGCAGAAGAGGAGTGGGGGAGGGGCAGGTTTACTATGTCCTGATACGAGTCATAGATGTACTGCTTCATGCAAAGCACGACAGCAGCAGTCACAGTTGTTGGCATATGGCAGCTTGTGCAGCGCCTTCATTACCGGACCAAGCTGCTTTTTGGAATCCAAACAGGGCATCCACCCAAAAACCTTTCACACCTGCACTCACATTATCATAGTCACATCACTTCTGACCGGACACAACAGACACACCCATTTCATTAACCTTGTATGTGTGCGTGTTAGCCTTCTGGCAAAGTGGAGGAACTGTCCTGTTGCTAAAGAGCAGAGCCAGAAATCGTTTGCATTGATTTGCATTAAGCATCCTTAACTGATTTGTGGCGAGCAGCCTTAAGTAAAACTAGAATAGCATCTAAACCCACAGTCATAGGCTTTCATATCAGCCAAACATTAAATTATGTTAGATGGTTAATGAGGGGGTCGGTCTGCTGCAGCTGCAGGGGCTTTTGAGGATGACCAAGTGAATAATCCCACATGGGACACGTCAGTAATCAACATGGTTGAACAAAGCAGATTATCTACTCTCCTGTGGATCACCTCAGGTCAGAGGAGAAAAGTCAAACACAAGCAAAAAAACAGCTTTGCTTTACATCTGTGCTCGGTTTATTAAGATGAAGGGCTGGGTAACCAGGTTCAAGGTGTCTTGCTCAAGGGCACTTTCAAAGGACACTGATACAGACACACACAACAATGGTTTTTCTTTGTGATTGAACTTGGCTTGCCATGTAGGATTGTAAACAGTATAATTACTGGGGCTGCAACTAACTGTTGGAATAGTTTGTCATTTTGTTGATTACGCTTGTTAGCTTTCATGCAGAGACTTATATGAGAAGATTGATGTCATTCTTGTATCCGTCTGTTCAATATGGAGCTTGAGTCAGTTAGCTTAATTTAGCGCAAAGACTGGAATCGGCTAGCCTGGCCCCGCCAATAAATAGTCCAGCACCCTAGTTAAGCCATTTTGCTGTGATATAAACAAAACAAATAAGATATAACATGTTAATAAGTGGGCTTAAGAGGTGCTGGTAGATGGATGTTTTTTTCACGTTAGGACAGAGCCAGGTAAGATTTTTCTGTCTTTATACACTATAACTTAGTTGTCTCTGAGCATTAGCTTCCTACTGAACAAACATATACGTATGAGAATGACACCAGACTTCTCATTTGAGTCTCTTCAAAATGTCAAACTATTCCTTTAATTTGTTTATTTTTTTAGATGAATGAAAATAGTGAAAAACTGCCATCACATGTCTAGAGAACATTTTCAAATCAATCAATGTCAATTTGATAATAAACAAATCTATATATATATATATATTTTTTTAAATATATGACTAATGATTAAGCACTAATCAAAATTGCTTAAGAATACCTTTTTGTCAATCGACTGATTTATTAATATCTTAAACAATTCAGCACAATTCATTATAGTAGGTCATCTAGTAGCCAGGACACAGTTCCTCTGTACAAAGCCGGGTTTAAAAGCACAGCAAGTGGATACAATTGTACTGTGTATTGTCCGAAACAGAATGAAATCAGGTCCTGGCAGTATTTCACAGACTCCTGCTCTGCAGTCTGGGGCTGACCCCACTCTAATTCTGAGTCAAACCCCTCTGGCTAAAACACTGGTTGAAGCTCATCCAAGGCTGAGAGAGACAGGATGGAGTGGAG